>NC_053169.1:6133000-6215500 GCF_016835505.1 Polypterus senegalus
ATTGGCTTTATTAGTTATGATGGCGGCTAGCCTTTGTACCCCAGAAAATACAGAAATAAATAAAAATGAGAGAAGAAAAAATGGAAAGTTTCCTTTTTTTCTCCCCCTTTCTATGGTTCACATTAGGTTATCTGAGAGGAGCAAATGAAATGAGTCCCACACTGGCCAATTCAGAAAGGGACAGGCTGCTGTAAACTTGTCCTTTCTTGTGGGCCATTAGAAATGGTCAACCTGAGTCCTTTTCATTTTGTCTTCTGGGTTTAGCTGGTCAGTTATAGAATGCATGTGACCAGTGCCATGAGTCATCCAAACTCCATGAGGCCTTTGTGCTTTAACTATAAATGTCAGTGCATGGAGAATGCTAAAATAAGCCTCTGCCAAAACCATCTACTGCCCTCTAGTGGTATCCTCTAAACCAGTGCTTCTTAAGCTGTGTTTCTGTGCAAACATATTGTACAGGAGTTCATAAATACCTTGAATCAGCTACTGGAAATAAAAAAAAGAAAATTAACCGTGATCAACACTGATCGTGTCTCTCGTCACTCTGATCTGAGCTCAGCCAAACCAAAAAGCAGAGGTTCAGATGTCTGTTCTGGTAGTTATTAAATGATTTTACAGTTTAGCAAAGGCAGCGTTGCATTTGACACTGTGTATCTGTTGTGTACATTAACTGTACTGAACATATTACTGTTACTGAAGTTATCTGTTACATTTTTTTACCAACACGTGTAGACAGTGCAAGTCAGATTTCTACTTTTTTATTATAATTGCGGAAATTCACATGCTTTTGAGAAGTCAGATGTTTTTAATTTTCAATAAATCAAATGATCGTTTAAGAAATACGTATTGTATTTACACAGGTTGTCTTTTGTATCATACTAAATGTTTTTGGAGATCAGATGCAATTTAAACCCATGTCATATCGTGCAAGTCTATGTGTGAGTTAGACATGCCGATCACAGTCATTGCTCTCACTGAAGCACCAAGTCAAATTACATGATTGAAAAGTGCAGCCCATGTCACATTTACCAACTGAGCACCAAACCTTCAGCACAGTCATGCTTGCCCTCTTTCTGACAGCCAATATAGCATGTTGCCTGACGGCACGGTGTTTTACGAAAGGTTAGCAGCTGTAGTTGAGTTCAGCAGTAATCGCTGCCCTTTAATTCTACAATATGAGATATCAGACTGACAAGCTTCTCTTCTATTTTTGAGGATCAAAACACGCGTATTCCTTATGCCAGGTTGCTACATTCTAAGCATCGTACTTGCAGTTAAGCATTCACTGGTTCATTTGGTTTGCAGTTCCTCTTTCCAAGTAATGACAACATCAAATTTAATAATCCTAGCCAGTCACAGACTAGTTGGTCTCAGCTGCTGGGTATGTCACATTAGGCGATCATCTTTACAGGGGTACACTGCTGACCGCTTCTGACTGGCTAAGATGATGTAAATGAAGGCTACGATTGAAAATGACTGGAAAAGTCGTCTATTGTAACTTGGCCTTAAGTGTTACAAAAAAGCAAAAGAAAAAAAAATACAGGAAATTAGGAAGAGGGCAAATACTGCAGTTACATTTCAGCTGACCTTTGTGCCGTTCTTCGCATTCTCATCTGCATCTTTAAAGTTATGGTAATGTGCAGACATACTCCTCTCAGGAAAATCCAAAAAAGACGTCAATCAATTGCAACGAGTGCAGAATGCAGCTACTAGAATCTTAAGTAGGAAAAGAAAATCCGAGCACATCTCTCCAGTTTTGATGTCACTACACTGGTTACCCGTGGCATTTAGAATTGACTTTAAAATTCTGCTTATGGTTTACAAAACCTTAAATAATCTCATCCTTTATCTCAGAATGCCTCTCACCTTACACTCCAAATCGTAACCTTAGAACCTCAAATGAAGGTCTGCTTAGAATTCCAAGTGCTAAACTTAAAAGAAGCAGTGAGGCGGCCTTCTGCTGTGATGCACCTAAAATCTGGAATACAAATTTACCGACAGAAATTCGCCAGGCTAATACGGTGGCGCACTTTAAAAGGACTGCTAAAAACTTATTATTTTAACATGGCTTTCTCAGAGCTTCATTTTAGTGTAACCCTGATATTCTGTATATGTATTGAATTTTCATTTTTTTCGCGGCTATGAAATCCGTACTAACCCCTACTTTCTCTGCTGTTCTTTTTCTGGCCTCTTGTGGTGCCAATCTGCGCCCAAACCACCTGATCAGGGCACCATGCAGTCCTTACATTGATGGGTTGAAGGCCAGAGGTCCACATGACCATCATTGTCTAATTCTTCCACGTGGAGCCTGAAAACCATGAGGGCATGAATGAGATCATTGTGATCTCGTGGCCCTGGAACCCCTGCAGATTTTGTTTTTTATTTTTTTTTCTCCAGCCGTCTGGAGTTTATTTTTTTGTCGCCCTTGGCCGTCAGACTTTACTTTTATTCTATGTTAATTAGTATGGCCTAACTTCATTTTTAGATTTTTTCTTTTTTTTCCTTTCTTCATCTTGTAAAGCACTTTGAGCTACATCATTTGTATGAAAACGTGCTATAGATATAAATGTTGTTGTTCAGATTTTGAAGACTTACCTCATCAGGAAATGCATGAAAATAAAATCCTACCATTATAATAAAACAGAAGGCCCAAAGAAGCAAATTAAACCTTGGATAAAAAACTGAAAACAACTTTGCTGATAACTTCAAACCATAACTGACTGAATAAGCGAGAGAAGAGAAAATCAGACTTCAATTCTAGCCAACTGAAGCTTATTGTGATCATTTACAAAATGCCATTGATTACATTTGAACACTATTTTCCTAAAGGTCAGGACCTAAGAGAAGTGTTTTTGTGTGTTCTGGAGCCATTTAACTTAAATAAACAAGAACTACGCATCTACAAATGAAGAAAATATGTTGGCTACTCAGATGCTATGTTATAAAAATTTGAAAAACCAGTTTACCTCTTGACAAATTTTGGCAAAGAAAAATCGTACTGCATATGGACTCGAGTGAAAAAGAACTTAGGATCCTAGCCCACTTTAATTCTACAGACTTATGAAACTTACTGTTCAATGGTCACTACAACCAAGAACAAATTAAGCTAAATACCGTATGACCACCAGTATTACCGTTAACAAACCTTACACCAAATATTGATGATTTGTGTCATTCAGGGCAAGCACATCATTCTTGTTAGGACTGTGCATTTGTGCATTTATATTTATCATACCTGAAATCTGAAACGGTTATTATCACATCTTTTTACATTGTATATATTTCCAAAATTAAAATATTTTTCATTACACAACTGTTCATTTTTTTATTTTCTTTTTAATTTTCAAAAGGGTCCTATGGATTAAGATACAGTGGTACCTCGGTATACGTCCACTTTGGAATAAGTCCAACTTGGTATATGTCCTGTTTGGACGCGAAATATTTTGCTTGGTATATGACCTTTGTTTGGAATACGACTCGCGTGCTAGAACACGGCGCGATACCCTTGTTTACCTGTCTTGAGACAAAGCCACGAGTGCCCACGAGCGTCAGTACGCCAGTTGCTAGCATTCAGTGAACAACCCGCGCTATAACTCTCTGTGAATTTTCATGTGATTGTGTGTTTTTACGTGTAAATTTGAATCGATTGTTGAAAAGTATGAAGGTGGCATGCGTATCTGGAACTTGGCTGCTGCATACATAAGCACTTTGAGCTACTGTTTGTATGAAAATGTGCTATATAAATAAATGCTGTTGTTGTTGTTGCATACAGTATGCCGAGAACGACGGTATCTACGATTGTGAAAAACAAAGACGTTATTAAAAAGTAAAGTGAGGTTAAATTTTCATTTATTTCATCTAATTGCTTTTGTATTTATGTATTTTAGTATTAAGCAGTGTTTAAATTATTTTATACAACCCCATCAATGTATAATATGCCAATAACAATAGGATTTTTTCTCATGGGAATGGATTAATCACTTCCCCTTCATTTCTTATGGGAAAAATTAGTTTGGTATAAGTCCAAGGATCAGGAACGGATTAAGGATGTATACCGAGGTACCACTGTATTTTTGTATCGGGTCCCACAGTCCCAAAGCGTTTTAGAAATGTGGCCACACTGGCGACTGGCGTTGTTCACGTCTCATCAAGATGGCACATATTGGGACAGGAATCCCGTCACCACCGTACATTGGAAATTCTGCCCACTTGCACGCTGCACTCCGTTATGACAGACTGAGTGTAATGAACAGGAGATATTTGGGAATAATTTGAAGCAAACTAACTTTGAAAACGATGTCTTCTTTTGTTAGAAGAATAAGTGGTTGTATTTCTTATGACTGTTACTGTTAGCTTAATGCTGGGGTTCTCAAAGTCGGTCCTGGGGGTCCACTGTGGCTTCAGGCCTTTGTTCCAACCAGCTTCTGTTTTTAATTGGACTCCTGGGCTAATTAAGGGAACTGTTATTTCCCTAAGTTCTGCATTTTGGGAACAATACATAAATTAGAAAACAAAGTTTGGTTAGAAAAATATATACAGTATGTATTAAAATGTACTAAACAGTTATATGGGACTAATGTATTTTTTTTAACACTATTTTCATCTTGACTTTCATTCTACTTTTCTAAGTGTTCTAATGGTTTAATGAATCCACTAATTAGCGGATCTGACGCTAAAGCAGTTGCGGTCTTTCACGATTCAGTGTTGATTGCCTGGGTGTCTGTTCTGCTCGTTGTCATTATTAAGATACAATGAAGGGAGCAAACTTCATAGAGAAGGGACAAAATTGAATGAAAAGAGAGTTAAGCATTTAAATCCAAAACAGAAATATTTCTGAGTTTCTTACAAATGTAAAACTCATGCTGCTGCGCTTTTCTGAATGTAGAATAAGAGAAGAAAGAAATCCCAGGAAATTAAATGAGATCAGTGATTGCGAATCCGGCTGGAACAAAAACCTGCAGCCACAGTGGGCCCCCAGGACCGACTTTGAGAACCCCTGGCTTAATGGAACCTTTGACACAAGAAAAACCATCAGTCGAAACTCATTCCGCTCCCCCAAATTCTTTGCAACAATTGCAGAAGTATACAAATAAATGAGACGCTTATGCATGACACACGTGGCAGCACAGAAATAGATAAAACTAAGCAAAAGATGCAAGCTCTGTGATCTACGAACACTAAGTAACAAGCTTGCTCTTAAGGCAGCTTAATTCTATCATTTCCATGCAGATTGAACACAACATGTCATTATACTCAAGAAACATACATGAGGTGAGAAAAGCTGACTGCTGGTGACAAACGGTTCCCTGAAGACCTTAATGATAAGGTTGAGGTCCCTCAAGTACTGGCGGACATCAGCCATGAATGCTTTCACTAACTCGTAGTACATTTGCTCTCCTGAGTTTGAGGGCTCCTCATCTTGAAGTAACCATCCACTGATGTCCTCCTCATCTTGGTGAAACATGTCCATCAGCACCTAAAAGAAGGAACAAAATGATCAAAATAAACCCATTTAATGAAAATTATCCTGCCACGAGCAGAAAAAAAAGCAGACAAGTTCAAATAGTGATTCTTAAATCTTCCTCATAATTCCTCAGCTTAACATTACAATAGTGCACTGCCTGCACAGCAAGCTCATCGGATGCCATGCTAATCCTTCACACATGACAGAGGATGCGAGTGTCAGCTGAAAGCACAACTGCATCAGTTTATAGAAAGAGTTGAGAAATATGCTGGGATTTGTGAAGTCTGGCAGGTATGGCTGCAAGTGGGTGCAAATGATCGACTGTGTACAAAAAATTAAACGGTATGTATTTTAACAATGACGGTTATATAAATGAATACATTAAACACATTTGATATTGTAAAAAAACGTGCAGAAGAGCCCCACCATCTGAGAAGGAGATCTTGAGGTGTGAGCCAGGACATAGCGAGGGGTCCGCTCACTCGTGTAACCAGCAGTCAGATTGTAAATTATGGGAAAACGCGGGATGATCACGAGCCTACAATTCTGAATGCAACTCCAGTTTGAAGAAAAAAAAAAAATCTTGTAGCTTCGAAATCCTCTGGTTTATGTATTTTTACTTGTACTGCTGCTATTTTATGATATCACGAGCGGGTCCCCACCCGCTCACTTCACTCGCCAATCCCACCGACTTGCACTACATGCCACCAACTTCACGTCTCTGCTGCTCGTGTTGTGAAAAAGGGGGGCTGAACGCACCCCAGGAAACGCGTTCACTCCTCCCAAACGGTGATACAATGGGAAACAAATACAGTGCAGTTGTTTTTTGTTAACCTCCTGTTTGCTCAATCAGCTGTTGTCTTGCTGCTGCTGCTGCTGCTGCCGCCACTGCGCTGTGTGATCTGCATCTCGCGCGTCACTTCAAACATTTAAAAGCCTGTACAGCTGCTGTCCTACTCTTTGTCTTTTATTTCCGGCCCTGGGCGTGGCTAAATCTCTTGTCACAAAGTCTCATCTTGCAGGATGAGAGGTGAGCTCTTGATATTTTATAGTTTATCATTTACAAAAGGGCATAAGAATATGAAAACATCACAACATCACATTAAAGTACGATAAATTCTGAAAAGAATGATACCAAACATATATATGTAGGTTTTAAAATAAGCCCGATTTAAAAGTGTGACAAAAAACGTGACATAAAAATGTCACATAAAATCGTTGCACTTTCAGGCTTAGGATTTTAGAAATATAGAGTAGATTTCTGAGCTACAGATACTCAAACAAATTTTGAAAAAAAGGCAATAAAAATTAGGAGAATCTATGACATCCACAGCAAAAAGAATAAAATCTATTATTTTGTCGAAAATGAGGAAAAAAAAAATGCAAGGACTTACCTTGTCTGCACACATGGCCACCTTGATATCCTGCTGAGAAATTTCATAGTGTCGTATATTCCGTACATAGTTCCCTGCCAGTTTCAAAATATCTGCTGAAATATATTCCAGCACTGCTACGATGTAAATTGACACCTGATGGTCGATTTTGTATCCCAGAACCTCCTAGAAAATCAAAAAAGAAATCAAATGTTAACTATTAGCTTTGCTCTACAAGTCAAGACAAGATGGATGCATATTACAGCTTTGATTTGGACAGTTCAGGCACATTTTTATGGTAGAACATTTACTGGACCAAGAAACATGGGGTTAAGAGCGTTTTCTCTACTCTAATCTAATGAAGCCAATTAAAAACTGTTCTGCAGAATCCATGCAAGGGGCCAGAGGCAACAAACAGCTGTGGCGACGGTGTGGCACTCAGCAAAAACCACAGCCAAATATTCGCCGTAACCACGACAGCTCACACAAACTCTAAACCAAGACTGACAACAAATGTTATTGCTTTGACGTATTAGCTTCAGCCTTGGTCCACCATCGTGCTGTATTAAAGGTATTTTCACACTCCTAGTCTTTTTGCTTCGTTTCGAAAGGGGCTGAGTCGTTACTTTGTTTTAAATTGTTTAGTTAGTTCAATTGCATTTCACACTCCAACATTCAAGTTAACTAAACATATCAATAAACATCCCGCAGACCTCTCAATGGCTTCCTTCATTGGGCAGAAACGGGGAAACAAATATATAATGGAAGGTCAAAAATAGTTGTGTTTGCGCACAACCATATTATCCACATCTACTTGTTTATTTACCAAACACAACTCTTGTGCAAAACTTCTATGCTCAAAAAACTGGAAAATACTAAAAAAAAATGATGTGCTACTATGCATGGTACAAAGAGGCCATGTTTGAAATAGCGGAGGGTACAAAAGAAGGCACAGCTGAACAAAGTTGAGTTTCTCCAGGCTCAATGTACGAACACAAACATCAAGACAAGTGCACATTATACAACAACAGATAGACAGACAGCATAAACAGACATAAGACAGTAGAACCTCTGGTCACGAACATTTCCGAACACGTACAAACCGGGTTACGATCAAAAGTTTGCCAAAATGTTGCATCTCTTCACGACCACACGCTCTGGTGGCGAACAAAAACACTGGCGGCCAGTTTCCCTACAAGTGTTCGTACGCGCCAATGATCTCCCATTCTCCGTTTCCCATTTTCTTTTGTTTGCATATACAGGGCCTAACAAAGCAGCTGTTGTTGCAAAAGGAGTTACAATGTTAACCAGGCAGAGGCCTCAAGTGCTGGAAGAGGTGGAAAAACTGTTGCTAGTGTGGCTGAACGAGAAGCACCTTGCAGGAGATAGTGTAAGTGAGGCGATCATATGCGAGATAGCCAGGAAGATTCATGGCGAGTTGCTGAAAAATAAATCCTCCTTCGAGTGGCAAAGGTGAGGAATTTAAGGCCAGTAGAGGATGGTTTGAAGAGTTTCGCAAGAGAAGTGGCATTCATTTTGTTCCCCTATGCTTAAAACTCACAAAAAAAAAATGTTTACAGCGAGCGGTTCATAAGGTTCTAGTGCTATCTCTTACAATGTTAGTTTTCTCTGTTGTTAAAGGGTTTCTCAGTGTTATTCAATGTTTTTACATTTAGTTTACTATTAAACTGTGCATTCTATGGTATAATTAACTATTTTTGTGCTTAAAAAACCTATTTTTGTGCTTAAAAATATATATATATATATATAAATGTATATATATATATATATATATATATATATATATATATATATATATATATTTACATACAGTTTGTACGTTTGGAAAGGATTAATTGTACTTACATACAATCTAATGGGAAAATTACATTTGGGTCGCAACCAAATCGGGTTGCGTCCAGAGTTTTGGAACAAATTATGGTCGTCTCCAGAGGTACCATTGTATATGAATAATGCAACAGATAAATTGGTAAATAGTTGTAAAGTGTTCAAGTAATGAAAAACATTAACATAATGCACAGACATATCAGACTGTACCGCAAGTCCCTAAATGAGTGTAAACAGAAAAGCTTGAAAACTACAGAAAAGCAACATTTATATAAATCTTCAAGGTGCAAAATGTGATGCTGAAGAAGAACCAAACTGAAAGTACAACTGTGACAAACAAGTCATTAGTCCAAAAACTCTCTTCCTCTTCTTCTTTCAGCTGCTCCCATTAGGGGTTGTCACAGTGGATCATCTTCTTCCATCTCTTCCTGTCCTCATCATCTTGTTCTGTCACCCCCATCACCTGCATGTCCTCTCTCACCACATCCATAAACCTCCTCTTAGGCCTTCCTCTTCTCCTCTTCCCTGTCAGCTCTATCCTTAGCACCCTTTTCCCAATATACCCCTCATCTCTCCTTTGCACATGTCCAAACCAACGCAATCTCGCCTCTCTGACTTTGTCTCCTTACCAGCCAACCCGACCCTCTAATGTCCTCATTTCTAATCCTGTCCATCCTCGTCACACCCAGTGCAAATCTTAGCGTCTTTAACTCTGCCACCTCCAGCTCTGTCTCCTGTGTCACTGTCCCCAGCCCATATAACATAGCTGGTCTCACTACCGTCCTGTAGACCTTCCCTTTGACTCTTGCTGATACCCATCTGTCACAAATCACTCCTGACACTCTTCTCCACCCTGTCTGCACTCTCTTTTTCACTTCTCTTCCACACTCCCCATTACTCTGTACTGTTGATCCCAAGTATTTGAACTCATCCTACTTTCGCCAACTTCCTGCATCCTCACCAATCCACTGACCTCCCTCTCATTCACACACATGTGATGTTCCTACTGACCTTCATTCCTCTGATTTTCATAAATGTTCTCTCACAGGATTTCTTCACAATACAATTCCTATACAATTCATCCTCCTCTGCTTCTAGCGAGCTTTGTCTTACTCCACTCCTGACTCACCCAGGCTGGAGAGGAGAGGCTCCTTTTGAAGGCAGACCCGGGAGTACTTCCAGTACATCAGAGGTGAACCCTAGAAGAACTTAATACGACAGACAGAGCCTCCAGGGGACATGGGAGTCGTCTTCCCAGATGCTTCATCCACGAACTCAGAAGGACCTCAACAGGGCTGCCTGCCTGCCCACCACGTGGATCCTCAGGGGGTAACATGAAAGAGGAACGATGCCATCCAGCATACTGAGGGAACACATTGCCGTGGGGAGCATTTTCCCATGTCAACCTGGCCATACTGTTATTTCCCACAGGCAAAACAAGAATCCAGTGGGAAATAAACCAACATATAATTAAATAAATAAAAAGCTTTGGACCGATAATAGCAACACTGTGCTGGATATTTTGTATTTAATACAATGGTAGGGTCTCAGGTTCAAAGAAACAAATGTGTCTTTAATGTGAGAACAAATTTCATTACCTTTAAAAGAGGGTGAATTTTGTCAACAGGCAACGCTAAAGGGTTTCTCCTTTTTCTCTTCTCTATAGCAGCCTGAGCATCAGCGATGGCCCACTTGTCAATTGGATGGGGAAAGCTTTTTTGAACTCGCTCCTAAAATGAAAGCAGACATGGCTGGTCAGATTACCCAAATTCAAATGCAACTTCATAACAATGCAGATTATATACACATGCACAGTTTTTGACTGAGAAACCATTGTTAATTGTTAGGAAATATGAAGTACAGGAATGGTCCACTGAGATATGCAAAGCACAGTGGGAAATGCCATGTGAATTCTCTATTATGTCAGTTAGAGGAAAATGTGTTACCCAATTTCACCTACTTATGATGTAACCCCGACCTTCTTCTCCTCGTTTTGTTATATGGAACAACAAAAAAACAAAACTCAGCCAGAAACATCATTTTGCTTTCATGTGGCATTTAGAGTAATGCTTTGATCACATAATGCAGGGGTGGGCAAAGTCAGTCCAGAAGGGCCGCAGTGGATGCAGGTTTTTTGTTCCAACCCAGTTGCGTAATTAGAAAACAATCCTTGCCAATAATTTGATTTCCTGGCTTGTTTGTGATGCCATGTCAGGTCATTCTCATAAATCCTCAAAAAGGAGAAAAAAAAATCTAGGATATCATCCAAATGATTTGAAGCCTAAAACAGAGAAGTAATTCTCAGTCCTTCACTTTCCTTCCAAGTACTTAATTAAACCAAATAGTGCACGATAAATACACGCCGGTGTAAATGGAAACAAACTAAATGGAGAAAGGCTGGTTTCTTTTGTCATGTAAATATTATTCCTAATAGTTTTGACCCCCAAGATGTCAGACTCCTTAACACCAGGCTGCCCTCTGGTTTCTTCCACACGGCCTCAACCACCTCTAAAAATAGAACTTTTATACAAGCAAGTCACTGTCCTGCAAAGACGAGTGTACAGGTAGAGAAGAACTGAAAATCTCACACTGACCTTTAAGGAGTTTGACACTCTTGATATCCTTCTGCTGTGAAGCATTCTGACCTGTCATTGTTTACACATGTCTTAAACAACTCTCATCATACACTGATCACTTCTGTATTATCTATATCTATTATTAATTTATTATAGTACATAATTATTGAAGGGCGGCACGGTGGCGCAGTGCCTCGCAGTTAGGAGACCCAGGTTCGCTTCCCGGGTCCTCCCAGCGTGGAGTTTGCATGTTCTCCCCCTGTCTGCCTTGGTTTCCTACGGGTGCTCCGGTTTCCTCCTACAGTCCGAAGACATGCAGGTTAGGTGCATTGGCGGTCCTAAATTGTCCCTAGTGTGTGCTTGGTGTGTGTGTGTGCGTGCCCAGCGGTGGGCTGGCACCCTGCCTGGGGTTTGTTCCCGCCTTGCGCCCTGTGTTGGCTAGGATTGGCTCTAGCAGACCCCCGTGACCCTGTGCTAGGATATAGCGGCTTGGACAATGACTGACTGATTTATTTATTGACTATATGTATCTATGTAGATTGCATAATACCATACATTGCATCAACGTACATACTGCTTACTAAACATCAATATTGCTGCTACTTGTCTTGTTTGTGTTTTAATTTAAATTTTAATTCTATTTTTAATTTCATTGTAATTTTTTATTTGCACTTCATGTTGTTACACTGTGGAGCCCGGGATTCGCAATTTTGTCTATCTGTATACTTGTACTGTATATGGTTTAGATGACAATAAAGTTTGCTTTGCCTTGACTTTGTTTCAGCCTAAAAGAAGCAATTAAAGGTTCAAAATTTTACTGAGCAAGATAACTAAAATAAAGGAGAAGTGTTACTTGAGCAAGAAGTGCTTCTTATTAAGCAATTGGGTTGGAACAAAAGCCTGCAGTCACTGCGGCCCTCCAGGAATGACTTTGCCTACCCTGACATAATGGGTTTCTTATGCTTTGTAATTTTTAATAAAAAATGCATATCTTTTAATTACTCTTAGTATCAACCAATCAGGAAAGGGAACAGTAAAGTAACATGTCAAGTCGGGGAGCGGGCACTGGTACAGCGCATTGCCGCACCCACCACACAATGAAACAACTCGGGATTCTGGTTGGCAACCCTCCAGGCAGACACGCAGTCCAGTCCAACCTTCCGGAAATTACCCTCTATCTGCCACAGCCAGTGAAACGTGCCACATGGCCGTAGTGTCGTAACTGACGCTCCCTCACAATATAGGTAATGTGCCTCATTTAGGACTCCATGAGCAACACAAAGTCAAACTAACGGTACTCAAGGATTTTCCAGAGAGACACAGTACCAAAGGAGTCCAGTCTTCGTCTCGGGTCACTGGATAGCGTAAACGTCTCACAACCATATAGCAAGACAGGAAGCACCAGGACTCTAAAGACTTGGACCTTCGTCCTCTGGCAGAGATATTGGGAGCGCCACTGATTTCATAGGAAGAGTCACCAGAGTCATGAATGTCACTAACAAGGTAAGTAAACCTCTCGATGAGGTCGATACTCTCTCCGCTAACAGACACACTGCTGATGGCCGTGCCCAAGAGGTCATTAAAGGCCTCAATCTTGGTTTTTATCAGGACACTCGCAAGCCCAGACACTCTGACTCCTCGCTCAGAGGAGCCTCCATTGACTCCGCGAGGCACAAGTAACGTAACAGTAAACTTAGAATTACAAATGCATGAGAAAAGATCAAAGTGTGGACATGAGACATTGTTAACTCCCAGACTTCCCACAGAGTGCGAGTGCAGCACTGTTACAACCATGTGATCCACTGAAGATGAGCATAAGCAGCACAGGTGGGATGGGGGTGCGGGGGGTGAGATTTGAAACAGTCGAGTACTGTAATATTTTTGAATTTGCCGCATTACACAAACCGTGTTTGTGCTAAACACTGAAGACATTTAGACTTGACGTCAAAAGATGAATATGAGACGGGAGTTGAACATTTAATCTTTCATTTCCTGGTATTTAAATCGAGATGTGTTAACATCCTTACTGTTATGTTTACCCCTGGAAAAACAAGCCAAGAACATTGAAATTTTTTTCAACAACAGAAAGCTTTATGCATAATAGAAACATTTAAATACAAAAACGTCAGTATAATCAGAATAGGAAAGGTCTGTCTAGAGTCCACCGATTGCATCTGCTGATGCAGATTCAGTACACGTCCTTCATGTGACGTTTTGATACTGTCATCTATGCATAGCCCGATGTCTCAATCGGGACAGTAGAAGTGTTTCTTTGTGCACTTTTTTTTTTTTTAACTAACATTTTTCCGTTGCTTACCGCATGAGAAAATAGAATGTCAGTGCCTGATCTGCTTGACCGATGTGCCCATTGTGTTATTGTGGGCAGAAAAGGAGCAAGGCTGAGCGACTTCCACAGGTCCTCTGACACGTACCTTGACAGTTGCTGCATTGTGAACAGTCCTTAGGCGGCTAACGTCTTTCTTGTCCTTTACACCTCATCACAGTCTTTTTTTTTTTGCTACGCAAACTTTTATAATGCACTGGTGAGGCCTCATCTTGAGTATTGTGTGCAACTTTGGTCTCCAGGCTACAAAAAAGGACATAGCAGCGCTAGAAAAGGGCCAGAGAAGAGCGACTAGGCTGATTCAGGGCTACAGGGGTTGAATTATGAGGAAAGATTAAAAGAGCTGAGCCTTTACAGTTTAAACAAAAGAAAATTAAGAGGTGACCCGATTGAAGTGTTTATAATTATGAAGGGAATTAGAACAGTGGGTCGAGACGGTTATTTTAAAATGAGTTCATCAAGAACATGGGGACACAGTTGGAAACTTGTTAAGGTTAAATTTCACACAAACATTAGGAAGTTTTTCTTTACACAAAGAACGATAGACTCTTGGAATAAACTACCAAGTAGTGTGGTAGGTAGTAAGACGTTAGGGACTTTCAAAACTTGACTCGATGTTTTCTTAGAAGAAATAAGTGGACAAGACTGGCGAGCTTTGCTGGGCTGAATGGCCTGTTCTCATCTAGAGTGTTCTAAAAGAGGGGGTAGAATCAATTATTTTTATTTCATACAATACATGATATAATGTACAGTTGCTTGCTCACGCTGAACCGTCACTTGACCGAAGTCACCACACTTATTACTGCAGTTCAGTTTGTAACGGTTGTCACAGAAATGTGCAGGTGTCACCGGCAGTTTTTCACCTTTCCCTAATCCTGTTGATGGTGGAATGGCTGCATGCGCAAGGCTGGCCAATGGTTCATGGGGAAGGGAGCACCCGACTCGGAGGGCCAAACAAACTGTAAGGGGAGAAGCCGGCCGTATGTAAATCTGTGGCAGGAAAAAGGTGAAGGAGGAGAAGAGAGAAGCAGATGCCACCAACACAACAAGAGGAGAAAGCTACTCAACATCGTTGGAAAAAGTCAGGTGACCCCAGTGTTCATTTCTGTATTGATCATTTTGCTTTTCTTATGAAGTCAATCAGGAGAGGACCCGACGAGACAGCATAAGGGGCTGTGTAGTATTATGTTTCTCAGAACGGGAGGTACGGCTCGGTGCATCCTTCGCCATAACAGACTATAGATGATCAGGCCTGATGGTGAATATTCACAGGACTCTGGTTTCATTAATTTTTCATATTTGCGTATTAGTGGTGTATGTTGTTGACTGTTTTGTTTCGTGATTCATGTGGGTTACGATGTATACAGGGGGTTTGTTTGTTGTGTCCTAATCCTTACTTTACTGGATAATAACAACTCTCTTGCAACTCAACCTTTGCTTTTGCTGGTGTGCATTTGTACATGCGATGGTGCAGTAGTGAAGTAGTGTTGGTCACTCGCTCCCTGAATCATTTCTTTATTTTTTTTTTCCTTTCTTTTTGCTGCCGCTCCAGGACTGGCAGTGCATATTATAATTGTGCCGGCTCGGGGAGCAGTACATGCTGACAGTGCCGTATGCATCAATTTCACTATACTGTACGTGTCATTATATGATGACCAATTCAAACTGTTATTGCTATTGTTTGATTCGATTATTGGTTCAGTTTTGTGTAAGTGGCCGTGGTAACAACATGAAAGAAGAAGCCAACCATTTGGTTATGTTGAGGAGTTGCAGGCTTGGTGCAGTTCCTACAAGCAAAGGATAAGCAACCAAATATTAGGTGTGATTTACTTTACAGTTATATGTTCCTATTCTTTTACTTACCTAAAAAAATTGGGTGGTCAGCTTTCAAAAGGTGTTATCTTCTATACAGCTGAACCTCCTTGGCTTTAAGCCTGATTTATGTAATAATGGTTAATCCTGAGTATGGCACGGGGCAAACCTGTTTTGTTCACATGTATTGTGTGAAGCCCAAATATCTCTTATTAAGAAATCTGGGAGAAGAAACCAGGGAATTAAGGTGGAAAGTCTAAACTCTTGTCTCATAGTCATCTTTTGACTTAAAAATTCAAAATGTCTTCAGCTATAGCAAAATAAATGGACGGGCCTCACCATTCCAATACTTTTAGAGAGGACTGTTTTATCACATGATGCACGGGTTGATAATGAGAATAACTTCTCCCACTTGACAAAAGGCAAACTAACATTATTGATTATTCCAATTTGCATTTTTTGTTTAGAGATATTTTTAATTTCTTAATTTATTGCAATTACTGTATCATTACTGTAACATTATTGATTATTCCAATTTGCATTCTTTGTTTAGAGATATTTTTAATTTTGGCACACCTTGCCATTCAAATGACACAAACGTGGGATTAAGTGCAATAATGTGTGCCAACAAAACACTCTCCAGACTATTACACGAAGATCAGCAGCATGTACTGATGAAACGAGGCAGGCTGGATCCACAGATTCAAACAATCTGCACTGAATTCTGACCCTTTCACCGCCACGTTGTAACAGAAACTGAGATTTGTCAGAGGAGGTAACATTTTTCCAGCCTACCACCCAATTTTGGTGATCACACTCCCAGTTTAGCTTCACTTTTTTTTGCTCTTAGTTGACATGAGTGGAACCCAGTAAGATCTTCTTAATCGGGACCTTAAAGCCTGAGGGAAGGTTGACTGTCTGAACTGTAACGCGGCGCCAGGTCCAGCATCTTTCACATCCTTTACTCAGTTACATGTGTCCTTTATTCTCTGAGTTTTCAGTAGCGTTTACTTTCGCATCCCCAGTATTGACTGATGAAGTCAATCTAAAGCAATACAATAAGCTGAGAATGTTACTCCTGATTGCTACTTTTATAAAGGAGGTTGTTTCTGCTGCCCTAGCGTAATATAAGTACTAATTCCAAGAAAAGCCGTCTCCCAGTGCTGCCAAGAATCACCATGATGCAGCAAATTGGGACGTGCTAATGGTAGCTTCTCGCTACAGGGAAATGACTTCATTTCAAGTAACTCCTTCCTCCCCCTTTTCAGACTTTCACTCTGAAGCACTTAGAAATAAATGAGAACCACGCAGCTCCTAAAACCCAACCTTCCTAAAAAATGGTAATTGCCCTTTCAGAGTGTAAATGTGCAGTAAAGCAGGTGACTTACCTGACCCATCTCCGAGCAATATAAAATAATGCATTTGTAGAGATTATCATCACTTTGGACTTTTACTGTTTCTTAAAAGACAATGAAAACTGTTAGGATGGTTTGCAGACTAAAGACCCGGAAAACTTGCCATTATGTGGCTCAATTTGAGAAATCCATGATCACAAATTCAGGTGTGAAAATGGATCCCACTTTAAAACTTGATAGCCTTGTGATAGCCATGTGAACGCAGTGGTAAAATCTTGCTTTTTCCAGTTGAGGCGGGTGTCAAAAAACAAGCCTGTTTTGTCTAAGCACAACCTTGAAACATATACTGTATTTATTATATATATATATATATACACACACACACACACACATACTATTCTTTTTAGTCTGAATTGCAATCTGATTATTAGGTGGTTACCTACCAGATAACGCTTGTGGTTGATCAGCCAGTTGGCAAACATCTGCCACATCAGCAGATCACAAATATGTGATACAGTACCTGCCAGATAATACAAAGAGTACACAACACGTGTTTCGCCCTTGTTGGGGCTTGTCAGGTGTACGCACTATTGCAGATGACACCAAACGGGGTAGAAGGGCATATAACGGAGAATCTATTAAGTTGTTAGCGTGGGATTTGGACAGTATGGAGGCTTGGGAAGAAGAAATTTACTGCAAGTAAATGTAAAGTTTTACACGTAGTTTAATAAAAATAAAAAGTATATACACATGGAAGAAAGAATTTCACTGTACTCTGTACATGTGACAGGAATGACCCCCACATCAATAAACTTAGATTTAGTTTGTATTTCATAATGATTCTGTTAGGTTGTCTGTTAAATATCCCAAATTATAAATGTGCATTGTGCAGTATGTTATACTCTATACTAATAAAAGGCAAAGTCCGCCCTCCCTCCCTACCTCATCACTAATTCTCCAACTTCCCGTGTAGGTGGAAGGCTGAAATTTGGCAGGCTCATTCCTTACAGCTTACTTACAAAAATTAAGCAGGTTTCATTTCGAAATTCTACGAGTAATGGTCATAACTGGAAGGTATTTTTCTCCATTTACTGTAAAGGAGTTGAGCTCTAAAGCCGTGGGGGGCGGAGTTTCGTGTGACATCATCACGCCTTCCACGTAATCACATGAACTGACTGTCAACGCAGTGCGTAGAAAACCAGGAAGAGCTCCAAAAAGCGCTGAAGAAAACATGCATTATATAATTGAGAAGGCAGCGAAACAATAAGAAGCGAGCGACTGACACATACTACCATATTCATGAGTGCTGCTACTTCGGAAACAAAGCACGGTGTAAACCTAAAGTTTAAATTAAGTTCATAGACAGGCTACCGCTGGCGTTTCACATGCCCACAGGTAATGCAGGATACAAGTTTAATGAGAGGACGCAGGATATAAACGAGAGTTTTGATCACTTTGTAACTAAGTTAAAATTGCAGGTGAAGGGGTGTGCTTATGAAAATTCCGAGAGACTGTGTTTGTGGGGGATTGACAGTTAAGGCGGGTGGGGGAGTCACGTCATCATCTCCCCTCCCATTTACTTCATTTCGGTCTGAGCTGAGCTCCGCGGCTAACGCCGTCTTTCAAAGCAACTTCGTCACACTGCCACCAAATACTCACAGAAAAATCCACAAGTTAATACACACGCTGTCTCTATAGAGTTTCTCCACACTGAATCCTCTAGGCACTACTTACAAAAGGTTACATTGACAATCGTGTTACGTTATTATTAAAATCTTTCCTTTTCTTAGCATAAGCACAGCTGAGAAGCTTCGATGCATGTGCTCCATAATGCTTTAAAAAATCACGCATTTAATCACACTTTGCATTACAAGCAAAGGGGAACTTCTGTCAATGCATGATTTCCTGGTACACCGATTACATTGATCAGCGCATCCCGATTCATTTTACCCTCGCACCCCCTTGGTTTGAGAAGAAGTTCTGAAAAAATATGAGGTTAACACAGAAAAACAGATCACCAATTCAAGCTTTATGAATAATCGATTCGCCATCAATAATTGTTTTGGTAAAGCCATACTCAGTGTAATCCTCCTTCCATTTTATAATTTTTCCGCCACTAGCCATGATTAAATGAACGGTAAATAAAGTAAGAGCGAAGCGAGCGTGACTTATTTAGGCAGGCATATATATGACAGCAACACTCATGACAATGTCAATCATGTTACGTGATTATTAAAATGTTTCCTTTTCTTTTTCATTACTTCTTTAACACACTACTTCTCCGCTGCGAGGCGCGGGTATTTTGCTATATATATATATGAATGACCTCCAAAGAGCGCTGAGACTTTTGATATCATGAACGTGTCTGCAAAACTGGGGTCTCCTGCCCAGCAAAAGTCGAGCAGCCAGCGCGCGTGCATAGCTGTGCCGGCCTTTGAGACGCTGACTGCGCTTCTGCCTTAAGTCAAAGTGAGCACTTTTGATTTTTTTCATCCTCCCCCTGAGCTATAGCCCAGACAAGTGCAAACACGGGACCCCTTTTCTACACCGCGGCAAAGTAATATTAAGGCGATTCGAACTTTCTTTTGCACGTATACGATTATGAGGTCCTCAGCTCGGATTATGAAAACACGCACACGAGTGGAGGACTGACAGTGCCATCACAGCCGATTAATGGCAGGGACGTCTCACCACTCTACACAAGACCCACCGCGACTGTCCCCAAAAGGCGATCATAACGTCAGCGAACACATCTCTCTATACTATATAAAAGAAAAAGGCAACTTTCCTTTCTTTACCCCTTTTTTCCTTTTATCCCAAACCAAAGCCTTTCTCTCTTAACACTGCAGAGGACACAAAACTAATTTTCTTTAATTGCTGGTAATGCCGGTAAGGCACATTACCAGAGGCAGAAATTTGAACGTTCACATAGAAAATGTAATTTCTATACCACAGCCGTCGTGTAGTGCCTTTCAAAAGGGATCTACTACAGAGAGATGATCCATATACATTTTAGCTGCTGTTAGTTACTTACCTGTTGTGTTATACCGTCTTTAAAATGTAGTTTACCCGCAACCACTCCAGTAGTGCTCAATGTACCTGTACTTCTTAAAACGTTAATGTTTTACTGTTTAATAACTTATAGACTACATTTTATTATTTTTCCCTTGCACTCAGTGACCAAAGCTATACACACATATAGACACATACAGTACATATATATACACATATATATACCTGTGTGTATGTATGTGTGTATATATATATATATATATATATATATATATATATATATATATATATACATACACACACACACACACCTATCTACATTATATATATATATATATATACACACACACACATATAATTTGTGTGTGTGTATGTATGTATGTGTGTGTGTATATATGATGTAGATAGGTATGTATATATATATATATATATATATATATATATATATATATATATATATATATGTGTGTATATGTAGATATGTATATAGATATGAAGATATGTATGTGTATATATATGTACAGTATAGATATAGATAAATAGAGATATATTTTATATATATATATATATAGAGAGAGAGAGAGAGAGAGAGATATGAGAACAACACTCATATCAATGACAAAACAATTACATTTATCATGTTACGTTATTTTAAAAATTTTTCCTTTTCTTTTTCATACCTTCTTTAACACACTACTTCTCTGCTGCGAAGCACGGGTATTCTGCTAGTTATTCATAAATATGAAACAAATCAGTCAACACATTCAGGTGAGGTGTGAGCAGGTTTAATAGTCTTACATATTTAAAATATAACCTTGACCTGACAACTGAGTACAATTTAAAAACTAGGGCTGTTAAAAAATCCATGCTAATTTATCATTATTGATTTATGTGTTAAATTACCTTGAAATTCATTTGAAGTCATCTCACCCAACCCCAGGTTAGCCTGACAAAGCTGTTTGCTGTAGCTTTAAGAGTAATTGCTTTTTTAGGTTTTCTTTGAAGCTTCCAAATGTGTTTTTGATCCTTTGCTCTTCACATTTAGGTGTGAAGTTTTTGGCAAGAGTACGGCTTTATTGTAATATTACTGCGAATTACGCACACACATGTTGCAACTGCCCATAATACTGAAGAGGAGTTAATGGAAACAGCAAATGATAAAAAGAATGAGATTTTTAAGTCTGAAAGATAAAATGTCAGGAAAAGAAAGAAAACAAGCGTGATTAGCAAAATGACAACTATGAAAGAGTTTAAGTGCTTTGACGCATTAGCATTTACAGACTAAAACAGAAAAGAATTAAAGAAAATAAGATGGACAGAGCCAATCGGGAGCCTACACATCTTGTACGGCCCGCTATGTTTACCCCGTGGAAAAATAAGCCAGGAATGCTGAATTTGTATCACAAAACAAAAATATTATTATGTGTAACAGAAACATGCAAATACCAAAGTGTCAATACAAATAGACAAATTTCCCCCTGGGGACAAATGAAGATAGATTGATAGACTGATAATAATAATAATAATAATAATAATAATAATAATAATAATAATAATTCTTTGCATTTATATAGCGCTTTTCTCACTACTCAAAGCACTCAGTAATTGCAGGTTAAGGGCCTTGATCAAGGGCTCAACAGAGCAGAGTCCCTTTTGGCATTTGCGGGATTCGAACCAGCAACCTCCCAATTGCCAGTGCAGATCCCTAGCCTCAGAGCCACCACTCCGCCAGATAGATAGACAAATAGATATGAAAGGCACTATATAATGCTAAATAGATAGATAGAACTATCCATCTATCTATTATATAGCGACTTACCTATCTATCCAACCATCCATCCATGTATCGACTGTGGGAAAATATTTGTGGAGAGCCCACTGCTGTAGTGATGCAGATTTAGTACACGTATGATATGTTTTGAGACGGTCACCAATGCACAGCCTGACGTCACAAGCGCAAGGCTTAGGGACTTCCACGTGTCCCCTAACACAACAGTTGCTGCACTGTGAACAGTGCTTAAGGGGCCGACGTCCGTTCTGTCCTTACATTTGATTGCAATCATTTTGCCTTCTTGCCATACTGCTGAGTAGCTCACTGAAGCTTGAGCTTCACACAACTGAAGTCACCAGGTATATCACGGTGGTTCGGTCATACAATGCCATATGCGCCAGTATCAACTTTCTGTATTAATATCTGAAGATCAATTCACATCGTCATCACCACCGCTTGATTCAACTAATGGTTCAGTTTATTCTAAAACTATCTTAACAGTTTTTCATTTACATACCATTGTGATTTTTGCATGTAAACTCCTCCCCACTCGTGACTATTGATGAGTTACCATGGAGTGGCAGAATGCATAGAAATATTCATTTAAAATTTTTTTTTTTTTGCAGCATGATGCTATTTTAGCCACTAGATGGCAGCAGAACACTGCCTCATGCATTATTCAGGCATGCAAACAAAGCAGATTAACCCCAGTCACACTCAGGGTTAACCTCATTTACAAAGAATTTAGAGCGATCAACACCAACAAAGTTGAAGACATGTCGACCTTTAGTTACAAAGTTTAAGCAAGACAAAGCGAACACCTGAAGACGAGCTACTTTACCTCTACATCTTGTACTGAACGAGGCTGGGCCTGACACAGCATACTGAGTAACAACAAGATCAGCTCCTCGATGTACTGGAGAGCATCTTCCATGGATGAGAGATTCGGATGAACTTGATTTAAAACCTACAAAAGGAGAAATAAAAAAAAAATACGTCAGGCAAGACTAAATTTGGTAATAGTGAAAGACAAAGAAAGACAATGAAGAAATAATCATTTTATGAAAAAATATTTAACAGCCACAGGAAGCCAGAGAGTATGCACGAGCAGGAATCAATTCCCAACGAGACAGCAGTTCTTCCAGGGGCACGCACATGGCCAAATTAAAATCACCAGTTACACATTCATGTCTGTGGGAAACTGGACAAACTGGAAACTGGAAAAACCAGGTGGACATGAGAGAAAATGTGAAAACTCCATAACAAAAGAAGCTGTGCTTAGCTTCAAACATGGATCCCTGAAGCTCTGGAAAAGCAAAACTTACCACTGTGCCACCCTGCTGCCCACAGTTTAAAACATCCCTTGGCAGTTCTCAAATGCAGTGGACTGACAACAGGAAAAGCACAAGATGTGCACATAGAAGAGGAGGTCACGGGTTTAAAAAAAGTGCAGAGAAGAAGTTCTCCGAGGTCCACAACCCTAAAATACCTTTTGCTTCTTTAATTAATGTCTCTTTACCCTGTGGCTCGAAGATAAGTTTCTCAGTGAAGCCTGCTGCCACGTAGCCAGTGTACCAGGGGCGGCACAGTGTCAGTATTTTATTTAAGTACATCCCAGCTGGCACTCTGGGAATGAACACCTTTCCAGTAAGAAGTTTAATTAACCACAAGTGAAGGTAGCGGCTCAATGAAACACCAACACCAACTTGGAAGTCGTCACTCTAGTAGTAACTCTGTTTTGTAAAAGGTGCTATATTATTATTGCTATTAATTATTATTTGGCAGACGCCTTTATCTAATTATAACACCTGAGATTCAATTAGTTATATTTCTTTAGTTTTTCTGATTGGAGTGCAGGCAGGTGAAGAGTCGTTCTCATGGTCACACAGGTGTCAGTAGTGGGATGTGAACAAACAACCTCAGGGTTTGAAGTCCCAATTCTCAACCACTATGCCACACTGCTTATCCATCCAACTTTTATACAAAACCTACCGATACGATACAGTGCCTTTAGTATCTGTCATTACGCAGTGTCTTTCCTATATGTCTCCTAGCTGTCTGTTATTATTCCTAGTTACAATTTGGCTGACACCTTTACCTAAGGTGACTTAACATTAGATACAGTATATGATCTTATTTGAGTATGTCCCAGCTGGCACACTGGGAATGAACACTTTTCCAGTAAAGAGTTTAATTAACCAGTAGTGAAGGTAGCAGCTCAATGAAACACAAACTGCTCTGAAACCATCACTCAAGGAGAAACAGAAAAGGTAGGCACACGACAGTGTTTTGTAAAAGGTGCTATATTATTATTATTAATTATTAATTATTATTGGGCAGATGCCTTCACGTATGGTGACTTATAACACCCAAGATACAACTGGTTACATTTCTTTAGTTTTTCCAATTGGAGTGTAGGCAGATGAAGTGACTTGCTCGTGGTCACACAGGTGTCAGTAGTGGGATAAGAGTCCTCAACCTCCAGGTTTGGTCCAGAACTTTAACCATTAAGCTACATTGACTAACCATCAAGCATTTATAGAAACCAGCCTATATAATACAGTGCCTTTAGTATCTATCATTATGCAGCATCTTTTCTATATATCCCCCTAATTTATTATGTTTCATATCTACCTATCTATTATTATTATTTGGCTGACATCTTTATCTAATGCTGGCTGTCCCCCTGCGGCTCTGCCCACGTAGTAGTGAAACAGGACAAACTCTTAAAAAAAAAAATCAATAAAAAAATGTAATTCTGGCCAAGTGGAAGGTAGGTACTCTCTAACGTCAATTATTGCCATCTGATCGTGTTCAGCTCTGACTGGGCAGCGTCTTCCTCGTGGGAACAAGAGCACATGGTCGCGATATTTCTGCCAATCAGCAGCTACCCTCTAAAACATAAGTGGGTGGGATCTCTCTCTCTCTCAACCTCTGGATGATAATGTCTGTTGAACAAACAGGTAGCGCTGGCTAAGCGGAGACAAGGTACGCTCCAACACGTGGCGAGAGGTAGAGCGACTTGAACGGAGGCTGGCGTGTGAGTGAGGAGGGCCCGGGCCCTGCTCCCTCCCTTCCCCTCAGCTTGCAGCCTCTCTCTTGGATTCACACAAATAAACTGGTACCGCTAGATACTTAGCGTGATGAGATAAATCGCAAAATCAACCAAAATGTTCAAACAAATTATAGAAAAAAAAAAAATCCAGATCTAAATCCGTTAAGTAGTTCTCTCATTCGCTAACTAAGCGGAGTGTGATAGACGGCCTGCAGTTCAATCCGGCCGGGACGTCCCAGAACTGAAAGAGTGGAGAAGGGCAGCATTTCCAGGACACTGCCTCCCCCCTGGACGCTAGGTGGCAGCTCCCCTGGACAGTAAATGTATCCCGGATTCCCTCAGGGCATCATGGGACATGGAGTCCATTTTCTCAGCCCTCCTACTTTTCTTATAACCTTGAAGTACTTCGGAGTCACGAGGATGGAAGCCCACAGTACTTCCAGGATACTTGAAGACGGATGATGTGGAGTTTGACCTGAAAGAAGAGAAGGAGCACTTCTGGGTCAAGGAATATAAAAAGGAAAAGCTGAGCTGGAGTTGGGAGGGTGTTTGACGGAGCTGCTGGGAGTGGAGGATTGGATTATTGTACTTATTGATTATTGGATATTTGGGAATTGTGGCGAGCGTGGTGCTTTGTGCACTTTATTTAAGAAAAATATTAAAAATCATACTTGGTGCTTTTCTGTGGTGGGCTGGCGCCCTTGCCTGGGGTTTGTTTCTTGCCTTGCACCCTTTGTTGGCTAGGATTGGCTCCAGCAGACCCCCCCGTGACCCTGTAGTTAGGATATAGCGGGTTGGATAATGGATGGATGGACTTGGTGCTTTTACACGTGTGTCTTGGATGTCTGTCCATTGGGTTTCACAGGGCAACAGCGCCTCTAGCGTCCACAGGAGTTAAGGCAATGGCCCTAGGTTGGTGCATGAATGAGGAGGGACCTACCCAGCTCCCCACTCCTAAGGTCTCGCTTCCCCATCCCTGTGGCCCACTGCGTCTCTCTCTCGGATTTGTGCACATAAATCGGTACGAAAGCTAACTATGATACTTAGCACAATGACAGAAGTCATAAAATCAAACGGAATGTTCAAGAAAATTATAGAAAGACATCGAATCTAAATCTGTTACGTAGTTCTCTTGTGAAAAGTGGACAGACAGGCAGACAGACGTTGGATTTTATATAGAGATATAGATGACTTACGATATCTGATATACAATTGGTTACATTTTTCCAGTTGGGACTCAGGCAGATGAAGTGACGTGCTTGTGGTCACACAGGTGTCAGTAGTGGGATATAAATCCACAACCTCAGGGTTTGAAGTCCAGAGCCTTAACCACGACACCACACTGCCAGCGCCTACATTAATCTTAAACTGAGCTTGTAGGCGAGTTCCCCTTCAATGCAGAAATCCCTACTGTGCTCAACATGCCTGTTTGCCAGTCTCTCTGTGTGGCACAATTTGGCTTTGAGCAGGCCAGTTGTGTAGAAATTTGGCACCCTCGCCCTTCCAGGGGATTTGTCAGGAAAGTTCCATTCTCCAAGAGATATACCAATGCACTGTACAAAGATATCATGAAGAAATGGAAAGAGTATGGCAGAGCTGTAAATCTGCTAGAGCAGGCTGCCCACCAAAACTGAAAATGATGAATGAGGGAGGTCACCAAGAGACTTCTGGGAACTCTGAAGGAGTCACAAGTGGCCAAGAGTGGACAGCTCGGGCAGACAACCATCAGTCTTAGCTTTATGGGAATGAGACACAAGAGAAAAAAGAAATGCACAGGGTTATTTGGCAGAAAGCATATGGGAGACTCAGTGGGAAGAAGGATTTAAGGTTTGATGAGACTAAAAATGAGCCTTGTTTGGCCATCAGATTGAATGTCATCTTTGAACACTGCACTCCACCCTGAAGCATGGAGGTTGGCAGCATCAGGCTGTGGTGAAGATTCTTTGCTTCAGGGCCTAGAAGGTTTGTAATGGGAAAATGAATGCAGCAAAATCTGAGAAAATCCTGAAGGAAAACCTGAAGGCGTCTGCAAGGAACCTGCACCATGAGAGAAGATGGGTTTATCAGCAAGACACCAACACCAAGCGTGAAGCCAAAACTACAAAACAACCATGTGAATGTCCTGGAGTGGCCGAGTCAGAGTCCAGATCCCAGTATATATTTTGGCTGTCAAAATTTTTTTATTTTTTTTCTCCAGCTTTTGGAGTTTTTTTTTGTTTTTTCTGTCCAACCTGGCCATCGGACCTTACTTATTTTATGTTAATTAATGTTGACTTATGTTTATTTTTTATTGTGTCTTCTATTTTTCTATTCATTTTGTAAAGCACTTTGAGCTACATTTTTTTGTATGAATATGTGCTATAGAAATAAATGTTGATTGATTGATTGAAAATGGGTTACCAAGAGTAGACTTCTTCTTCTTTTGGCTGCTCTTGTTAGCGGTTACCACAGCAGATCATCTTGTTCCATATCTTCCTGTCCTCATCATCTTGCTCTGTCACCCCCATCACCTGCATATCTTCTCTCACCACATTCATAAACCTTCTCTTAGGCCTTCCTCTGTTCCTCTTCCCTGTCAGCTCTATCCTTAGCATCCTTCTCCCAATATACCCACCATCTCTCCTCTGCACATGTCCAAACCAATGTAATCTCGCCTCTCTGACTTTGTCTCTCAACCGTCCAACCTGAGCTGACCCTCTAATGTCCTCGTTCCTAATCCTGTCCATCCTCGTCACACCCAATGCAAATCTTAGCATCTGTAACTCCGTCACCTCCAGCTCGGTCTCCTGCTTTTGGGTCAGTGCCACCGTCTCCCACCCATATAATGTAGTTAGTTGGCCTGCAGATCTTCCCTTTCACTCTTGCTGATGGGTTACCGAGAGTAGACTGATAGACAAAAATGGCAAATTTACTAATTTAAGATTAAACCTACAACACAATTAAGTTTGCAGAAAGTGATGGGGTCTGAATACTTCCTGAGGCTACTGTATGGATTACCGGGCAGATGACTCAGATTACTGAAAAACCCCGAAGTGACAGTAGTAACATGAAGCTGGCTCACAAGGTTATGAAGAAGTGCCATAGCTGCAAATCTTGATTTCTGTCTGGAGACCTGCTCACTTCCCCCAGACACCCATGCATGATCCCCATTGGCTAGCCGCACACCACCAGTCCTCTTTGAGCTGCCAAAACAAACCTGGAGGACAGCTTTCTCTGAAGGGTGACAGAGGCAGCCCGGATGACGGACACCTCTTCTGCAAGTCCTTTTAGCTCGAAGTGGAACTCCCAGCAGGCCACGAAACCTCAAGAGGATGAGCAAATGAATAAACAGGGGCAGAGCAGCAAATGGCGAGTGAGGAAGTCACAGCAGCTTGACCACAGAACAAGTTCAGGCAGCGAGCTGCTCAGCGGTTTGCATTCCTGCCAGTAAAGCGGAGAGAAGTGCAAACGTGTGTGTGTGTGTGTGCGGCGCTTATTGTAACATAACTTTCAGCTTCTAAAAATAGACACACCTAGGGCTGGCTCTCTTCCCTCTTTGTGTACGCAAAGTAAACAGTAATGGACAGAGTTTGATACATGAGGTAAATGAGGTCTGAATGTAAATAAAGGTAAAGTCGAACAAGCAGGAAGGGAAACCATGACAAACATACGGCACATTACGTACACAATGGCAATATCTGGAGGCAGAAAAGAAATCCACGTGAAAAAGGAGGCGGGGGTCTACAACCGGAGAGCACACATGTTGGCTTCGGAATCGCGCTGCGATACTAAAAAGGCTCCGCTGATTCTATACAAGTCGTTCTGTACGACGTCTTGAATACAGGGAAGAGGATGGTCGGTTTCTATTTTAAAGTGATGAGGCCTAGTCCAGTAAATTTAATCCAGAACTGCAGACCCCAAGCTATCAGGAAATAAGAGAAGAGTTTAAAATAAGAGATTACAACTGTGACAGCAACCTGAACTGAAGCCTTTCAGCTTGACAGGAGATGGATAGATGGACTTTATTTTGCCCCAGGGAGAAATTTGGCTTTCTACAGAAGCTGTTTAAATAAATAAACAGCTAGATAGAAACACACAAACACACACACACAACACACAACATGGCCTGAACACACACCAGAATGACTAATAAGAAAAGAAATTAAAAAGAAAGAAAAACTTCTGACTTGGCAGTCCCAGTATGAGGGCATACTGCTTTGGGTATAAAGGAGCCCCCTTAGCATTTCTTGACACGCTTCTGCTGGACGACGGGTTGACTGAAAGTCCTCAGAGTTGGTGTGTCAGAGAGAGGAAGGATGTGCAGCATTGTTCATAATGGGACTCCGTTTTGTCTTCATTCTTACCTTTGTCAAAACCTCCAGCTCATCCAGAGGGCATTAAGCATAAGTGAACCTGCCGTTTTAAGTAGCTTGTTGATCTGGTGGGCATCTCTTGAAGTGATCTTACTGGCCCAGCACACCACATTGGCCATCACAGAGATGTAGAAGACGTAAAGGGTGTCATTTCCCTTTCTTCTCGAGTTCCTCTGTGTTATGAGACCAGTCCATTTCATCACTGATGAGGACCAACAAGTACTGGTAGGAGTGCAACACTTCCTGAATAGAGACTGGGAGGAGAGGCTCTTTGGCATGATGAAAGTCAATCACCAGTTCTTCTTTGGATTCGCTCACAATTCTTTCTGCACCAAGACACAAAGTTCTCCACCTGACTCCTCTGCTTTGTCTCATTCCCCTTATCAATGCACCCCTAAGGTGCAGAATCATCTGAGGATTTCTGCAAGTGGTCTGAACTGCTGTTCTACTTCTAGTCGGAGGTGTACTGCGTGAAGAAAAAACGACAAAGACGTCTTCCAACCCATATGAAACCTCACAAACTAGCAGGGGTAGGACAAGTATACGAGGTGTGGCAGAAAAGTAATGAGACTGGCAACACTGCAAGCGATCTGGCAACGCTGCGCTGTTGTCCTTGATAGAGCCCGTGTATCAGTACCCTCCCATAGCTCAGTGCGAGTTTCAACTCCTTCCGTTAACTACGTGATTTTTGTGACTGCTGTTAGCGAAGTTGTGTTTTTGGTTGTGCGTCACGCAAAATGGAGCAGCGGAATTTGGAGCAACGTTGTGCCATTAAACGGCAAGTGTAACGTTTGAAAAGTTAAAACAGGCCTATGGGGAACATTCTTTATCCCGAGCTCAAGTTTTTCGCTGGCACAAATCATTTTTGGAAGGCAGAAAACACGTTGAAGATGAACACCATTCAGGGAGGACTTCAACTTCGAAAACCAATGAAAACATCGAACGTGTGAATACTCTTGTGAGATCAGACCGTCGTTTAACATTAAGAATGTTGAGTGAACAATTAAATTTGAACAGATTTACCGTTCATCAAATTTTGACTGAACATTTGCACATGCGAAAGGTCTGTGCCAAAATGGTGCCGAAAAACCTCACAATTGAGCAGAAGGACAATCGAAAAAACGCATTCCTGTTGTTCCCCAGCCCCCTTATTCACCTGACCTCAGTCCGTGTGACTGAAAAATGTCCTCAAAGGACGTCATTTCGGGACTTTAGAAAACATCCAAAAGAGTGTAACGGACATGCTGAAGACCATACCGGTTGAAGACTTCTAGCGCTGCTACCAACAGTGAGAACAACGTCTCCATCGGTGTGTAGCTGCCCAAGGGAACTACTTTGAAGGGGATAACATTGATGTTTGATTTTTTATTTACCAAAGTTTTTATTTTTTTCAGTCTCATTACTTCTCTGCCACACCTCCAGAGAAAACTTTAATCCAGTGCCTGTAACTGTGATCCAATAGTGCAGTGAAGCATTAAAAAAAAAAAGGGCACCACCAACTGTGATCCTGCAGGCTTCTTGTGAAGCACATTTAAAACTAGCACCCTCTTCTTGTTTTACCCAGAACTACTTGCAACAACTGCCAAAGTGGCCGAAGGACGCAGTACTCCCGGTGCTGCTGGGATTTGCAGTTCACTTAAGTGGCCATGCTACAGTGTCGTCTGTGGTTTCTGCAATAGGTTGCAAAACTTGCAAAATAATAAAACCCGTGAACAGGCAGATCTGTGAAACTTAAACCCAGAAATTGTAAGGAAATTCTTACTTGCATGCAAGGCAATACTAACAAAATAACAAACACAAAATAAACATACGGAATGCAGCATGTATACAAATGTAAATACAGCATGACATCGCTGCACCTCTTACATCAGCGGAGGATAACTGCATTGCCGAGTCAGCAGCCATCATTTAGATGAGCAGCTTCAGTGGCAGCTACAGGGGAGCCTAGAAAAGCACACAGCCTGCAAATATTCCATGAACTCCATTCTTGTGTGGCTAAATCATACCTTAAAGGGCAATGAAATGACCAAAAATCAATTGGGTCATTGCTGGGTGAGCAAGGTGCAGAACTACAGTTTGGGTACTTCAGATCGGTACTAGAAAATGATATTTCTTCTTACTGTTAAACATATTAAGTATGCACATAAGGCAAGTATTTAAGCTACATGTTGGATTCCTTTACCTTCAAGAACACCAAATCCACAACTTTAGGTGGTGTTGAGAACAGCCAACCCTTTGAAACTTTAAGCATTCTGCAAATCATAAGACAACTAATGTGGCTGAGCTCATGAGAAATCATCAATGAGCTGGTAAGCAGAGAGAAACCTTCGGTGAAACTGAAACGGTGTTAAAGAAAGCAGGGCTTGAGGAAGTTCTGAGCAAATAAATAAAGAGACAAAGATGGCTGCAAAGTGTCTAATAAAGTGCTATAAAACACAAAGCATCTCCTCTACACTGCATTTCAACATACGACACAAGCATCCTGCTTGCGCAGTTCGGGACTGTTGCAACGTGCCACACTAGCCAACACGAGCAAGAAGAAGCTGCGATGAGCGCTGGTTGCAGAAAGTCACACAAAAGTTTTGTCAAGTGACAGAAAAAGACAAATTAATTAGAAAAGGCTTTGGGCAGCTCAAGGTGCCACTTTCCATCCTGTAGTCAACTGTTGCCAGATGCAAGATCTGAAAATCCAGCAGCAAGCCACAGCCAGAACGTTCACGCTCGCTTGGAATGGTGGATCTGACTTCACAAAGACAGGAGAATTCTGTTGAAATGGCCGAGTGTGCACAGGTTGAGGCTGTGCTTTCCAATAATAGTAAACGATGGATTTTTAAACTACTCTTTAATATCCTACTGATTATGGGCCATCAAAATGTTTGGTTAACCATTCAATTAAAAATATATATATATTTAAATGTGTTGTAACACAGCAGCTGTGGTAGCGGTCAGGGTGGTAAATAGTTTCTACCCCCACAGTATTTTTCTTTTAATATGCTATAAGCCAGGAACTGTGCTACAAACATCCAGAAAGTGTGTATGGGTTGTTGTGGGGACCCCTGGTCGTCCCCCATACACTATGACACTCAAGAAGTAGGGTTAAGGGTGCCTGTTGTATGTAGCACAGAAGTCCACTCCTTTTGCCACCTTGCTCTGCCATGAGACCCCAGTCTTGCATCTAAAACATCCCCACCTCACTAGTGTTCTATGCAGAGACGCTTGATGATCCATGACACTGCCAGCTCACTGCATTGACCCAAGGCATTTTCATGCCATTCCTTGCATACCTGTGGTTGATGCTCATCCACTGTGGTATTTCCAGCTCTTGCCAGCTCGGCCTACACATCTGCAAATAGAAGACAGCATGCAACATCTCTTCCATCAAGTGCGTCAACAGCAGCAGCAGGTTGGAGCTCCGAGGCCCGGCCAGGATAAAACAGGCCTCTAAAAACGTGTTGAACTGCCAAATGCTTCACTGGGAAAGAATGTCAGGAATCTTGCTATTGTCAGCAACGCCGAGCTGCTTGCTAGCTGTCTGAACTCCTGAAAGCTCATCTGATGGGCCTCTCTCTCCCTTTCTGCTCTTCTCTTTTCAGGGGGGACTTTCACCTCGGCCTGCACTCCCCAACCCAAACGCTGGCAGAAGTTCAAGCCCACGTTTGAGACATGCGGGTCAAGCTCTTTGTTGATCTGGCCACTAAATCCACAGCTTCAGGTGGCGTCGAGAACAGCCACCCTTTGACATTTTAACCATTCTGCAAATGCCAAGACAACAAATGTGGCTCAACTCAATTCATGGGAAATAAGCAGCGAGATGGCAATTTAATTTCATTAAAACAAAAGTATATCTAAACAAAAATGGATCTCAAGTTGGTTAACCGGTAAAGAGAAGAGGAGAATGGCGTGAGGTCATCAGTGGAGTCCCTCAGGGGTCTGCTCTGAGCCCGGTAATCTTTCTGATTTATATTAATCACATTTCTCTCTCTCTCGCCATATGTATTATATATACACATACACACACACGTATAAGTTGGGTCTTGAAACCTGAAAAATCGATCACAAAATCAGACCCCAACTTATACGCCCGTTCAAAAATACAATACTTAATTTTTATTTATTTTTTGTTTTACATCTTCTTGCCTCCTCCAATCTCACATCAGTTTCTCAGACACATCAAATTTTGTTACAGCAACGCAGTCACCAATTTCTTTCGCTACTTCAACGACTTTTAATTTAAAACCAGCTTCATATTTTCTTCTGATCAAACGCTCCATCGTACATAGGGATTCTCTTACGATAAAGGTGTATGAGGGTGTGAGATACAAAAAACACAAAATCGTGCAAACGTCTCTTCAGAATAGTTCGGGTATCACCGTGTGGTCACGTAGGCATGAGAGAGAGAGAGGTGAGGAGCACGTGCTGATACAGTGCATTGGCGCACCCACATAAAAAAAGGCCGTGTGCTCCATGGTTACTCTCTCAGGCGGGCGTTAGCATATCATAATCTCTTGGACCAACAGCGTGAGTTTTCCATAATCAACGTAATACGACCGACATTATAAAATACCAGAAATTATACTGTAAAATCTGCGAGTATATATACATATATATATATTTTTTGTGTGTGTATATGTATGTATGTATATATATGTATATATATATATATATGTATGTATATATATATATATATATATATATATATATATATATATATACACAAGGTGTGGCAGAAAAGTAATGAGACTGATTTTTTATTTACCAAAGTTTTTATTTTTTTCAAACATCAATGTTATTTAAATACAAAGATGGGAGACTCCAACCTCTGAGAAGGGCTTATGGGTTTAATGCCGGCACAACGTTTTCATCTTCTAAACAATGGACGGAAACGATTAAAGAGGCAAATAAAATGTTAGGTTATGTCATAAACATTGTTGGATAGAAATCAAGGGACACTATACTCAGATTATATAAAGCACCAGTGAGACCACCTCTGGAGCACTGTGTGCAGTTCTGGTTACCGCATGAAAAGAAAGACATAGCAGCACTTGAAGCCGTGCAGAGGAGAGCAATGAGGAGTGTCCCAAGACTTAATGACACAACCTACTGTGACAGACTCTGAGAATTAATCTGGTTTAGTGTTGAACAGATGCGACTGTATGGGGACCTCACTGAGGTCTTCAGAATCCTCAAAGGCATTGATAAAGTTCATGTAGAATTCTTTTAACTGAAGAATGAGGACACCAGCACAAATTATGGAGAAATGCATTTAGGAAACACTTCTTTAAGTAAAGAGTTTTGGGAATGTGGAACTACCGAACCATGGAGTTGAAGAAGAGAAACCTTGACAACCTTTGAGACGTGTCTGGATGAGACACTAAGACAACTTATCTATTAGATAAACAAATGAGTGGCATATGGACTGAAGGGTCTCCTCTCGTTTGCCAAATGTTTTGTGATCTTAAAAACAACAAGAATTCGCCAAGCATTACTTCTTTATGAACCTCATCAGTTATCCTTTAAATGAGAAGTGGGAGGCCACGGAGAGGCATCCTTTTAACTTGTGTTGCTGAAGTCTTGTATTGATAGCAGCAATTTTATCTTTTGATTCTCTCTCAGTGTCAAGTATCCTGTCCCGTTTCTTTGACTCTCTCCAAGTCTTCCCAAAATTATTTTGTAAGGAAGTGAGACAAAAGGACAGCTGCTGTTCAGGCTTTTAAATGATCGATGCGCAGCGCGACATGCAGATCACACAGCACAGAACAAGCAGCAGCAGCAGCAGCAGCAAGGCAGCTGATCGACCATAGACGAGGGGGAATAACTCATTCACTACACCTTTATTACTGACAAATATCAAGAAATAAAAAGTGAATGAAATGAAAATAATCTCTTTAAACTGTATATCCGGTTAACCAAACCCGGGGGTTGGCGAGTGAAGTGTGCAGGGTGCGAAGCCCCCTAGTATTTATTAATAATCAACCTGAAGAACCTGGCAGGAGGAAGCTTGTCCATTGCATCTTTTATCTCTGATCCTGAAGAGGGATACACTCCATCACAGCTGTCTGCTAAAGGGTGGCCCCTGAGCAGAGGATGCCCCAAAATGGTCACAGAATAAAGACAGAGAGCCACATTTATAGACAACTGAATTAACATTGTAGAGAGCATGGGGGGGTCATGAGGTCACTGGAAAGGGTGTGTGGCGCTCCCAATATCGCTGCAAAAGGACAAAGGTCCATGTCTTTAGAGTCCTGGTGCTCCCTGTTTGTGAGGCATGGATGCTATCCAGGGACCTGAGATGAAGACTGGACTCCTTCAGCATTGTGTCTCTTGGTTTGTGCTTATTAAGTGGTCCTTCCCCAATTGGTTTCTACACTGTTGTGTTAAACTAAATAACAATTCCAGCTCATCGTTAGTTCCCGAAACAATCGGCATTTTAGGTTTTGTGTTCTCCATTGCTAGTCTCCGTGTGTAAAAGTGACTTGTCTACAATGGAGGACACTTCCACTTCCCGTTTCCACCAATCCATGCATGTGTTTTCCATTGTTTTAGTGGGGACTGAGATACTTTTTGTAACTGATCTGAAAACGCTAGAGTGGACAGAGATGATTTTCCTTTAAAAATGCCATTTTTAAATAAAAGCGTTACTAGTAGTGTAGATGTAGCCTGAGGGAATCATGTCAGTCCTTGCGATACTAACATTGGAGTGACTGTTATTGTTGGTCAGCACAACAATGAGCTTCGCCTGGCCTTTCTCAGAACTGGTAATTAATGAAGCTCAAAGACTAACAGTGCTTTTATCAGCTGCTTTGTCTCATTATACATTTCTTAATGTATATTTGAATGTTCTCTCACTGAGTACTTCTCCGCCACAAGAAAAATCAATACCAGCTTCTTAAAAATGCATATCACCACACAAAGCCACTTGAAAGGACAAAGTGAGCAAGCACTAGGACACAGATTGAACTGCGGCACTGCAGTAGCAAGTGGGACATTTCAAATTAACCACAGCATAAGCTGCAGATAATTCCTGATATTTGCGACTGAAATCCAGAAAGTGTCACAGAAAACGACTGAGCAATTCTCATACAAGCTACTGAATTATGGGGTGTCCTAACTTTTGCACACATTAATGTTGACTTGTTTCATGTTAAATAAGGTAAAAATCTGGTAAAATAAAGGTAAAATCTGTTACATGTTATTTGTAATCCGAGGTTAAATTCAAACAAAATTAGGACTTTATGGGGAAGAGATCACTTTTCTGTGGCAGTATGTGTAATACTTGACCTTTATTTATTATCCCTGATCAAATCCGAATTCTGTCCAAGTCCACTGGTAGAGGTCTTGTCAATTCTTGGATATCTACAGTATTTATGCATCTAAATGTCACCCATTATGTGATTTAGCATACTGTCTGACGGTATTAAAAGAATGGATCTCACACTACAAGTTGCTCTGGACTGCAGGAGAGCAGAGGTGAAGATCTGGAGGGAGGGCAGTCAGCCAACATGGGTGTGCCCAGAAAATGATCACGAAAACTGCGGTGAAAATGATTAAGGACAGTGTCCAATTGCCAGCTGTGAATTCACAATTGATCAGGGATCCAGAAGAGGCCAAACAATTAATAATTGAATGATTGTGAGCCACTGTTAGGTGTGGGCTGAGATGGCAAATATAGGCATCTGGTGGGTTTATACTTCACGCGATGTGATGCGTGCGTCTGTGGACACTTCAGCTACGCAAGCGTCGTATGGTTTATACTGGCGTGCGAACTTTACATAAATTTGGAAGATTCAAGCATGTGGCAGGGCGAGATGCCATCACTGCGAGAAAACGATCGGTATCCCTGTGTTGTGATTTGCCTAAAATCTCCATTAAACTCAGGACACTTTGCCACAATATCTCTGACAAGGATGTTTAATGATTGCACGCATCAATCCAGGGATGTGCCACTTCCAGCAAGCACTGGGCACGAGGCAGAAACAATCTCTGGACAGGGCATCAGCTCATCACAAGGTGAACACAAGTACACACATACACACTGGCGTCATTTTAGCATCACCAAATCGCCAAACCTTCATGTCTTTGGAAGGAAAACCACCGGGAAAACATGCATACACCAGACAGGGCACACCAGTGACGTGACTCGCTACTGTGAGGCAGCAGTGCTACTGCTGCCACCATGTCACCCCCACATGTGTAGTTATTAAGAGTATTCATTATTTAAATGAAGTTAACGACTTATCTGTAAAATGTAATATACATAGTTTAATGCATTTCATCATGAAAGTGATCTCAAGTATAAATCTAAGGATTCTAAATGTGCAGACAGCTGGAATTATCATCAAAAATATAACGTGTTGTGTGTGGCAATCACTGCCTGCCACAGAAGGAAGCCCCAGAAGCACATAGTGATTAACAAATGGGTCGGTTTGAAGATGGAGTTTACGACGGTCTACTTTAATCTATACTAATAAAAGGCAAAGCCCTCACTGACTGACTGACTGACTGACTGACTCATCACTAATTCTCCAACTTCCCGTGTAGGTAGAAGGCTGAAATTTGGCAGGCTCATTCCTTACAGCTTACTTACAAAAGTGAAAAGTTTCATTTTGAAATTCTACACATAACGGTCGACAACGTCCGCCATGTTGAACTTTCTTATTTAAGGCCTCATCTTCACGAAATGTGGTAGGTGGCTTCCCTGCAATAACCGAAACCGATTTACTTACTTATTTCGATGGTATGACGCCACTGTCGGCCGCCATATTGAACTTTCCAACGTCACCAATTTTCCAACTTCCCGTGTAGGTAGAAGGCTGACCCCACCTTCACGAAATTTGGTAGGCGGCTTCCCTGCGCTAACCAAAACCGATGTACGTAATTATTTCGGTGGTATGACACCACTGTCGGCCGCCATATTGAATTTTCCAAACGTCACTAATTCTCCAACTTCCTGTTTAGGTAAAAGGCTGAAATTTGGCAGGCCTATTCCTTACAGCTTACTTACAAAAGTTAAGCAGGTTTCATTTCGAAATTCTACGCATAACAGTCAACAACGTCAGCCATATTGAACTTTCTTACTCATGGCCCCATCTTCACAAAATTTGGTAGGTGGCTTCCCTGAGCTAACCGAAACCAATGTTCATACTTATTTTGGTGGTATGACGCCATTGTCAGCTGCCATATTGAACTTACAAACGTAACTAATTCTCCAACTTCCTGTGTAGGTAGAAGGCTGAAATTTGGCAGGCTCATTCCTTACGGATTACTTACAAAAGTTAAGCAGGTTTCATTTCGAAATTCTACGCTTAACGGTCAACAACATCCGCCATGTTGAACTTTCTTTTTTATGGCCCCATCTTCTCGAAATTTGGTAGGCGGCTTCCTTGCACTACCCGAAACCAATGTACGTACTTATTTCGATGGTATGATGCCACTGTTGGCCGCCATATTGAACTTTTCAACAGTCTTTGTTACTTATCGGCCCATCTTTAAGGAATTTGGTACACGGGTTCCCAACGCTAACTGAATCCTACTTACGTACATATATACGTCCATAGCCTGCAGCTCGGTCACCGTGTGAGGTGGCGTTGGGTCCCCCATCCCAACGCCTCCCACGTTGTTGGCTGCCTGCCTATATAAGACTGTCTGTCACTCCAGTCTCTACATTCCCTTCCTTGCTTCGCCACGGGATTCACGTCTCCCTACTGATAACTACAGCCTTTTTGTTTAATCCACGGCTTCTCCGCTGTTTTATTGTTCATTTATTACGATTATAGTTATTGTGTAGGTATTTTACACTTACTTTACATTGTTCAGGTACCCATTTCCTTTATCATTCCAACCCTACCACCATTAACATGTCTATCGAGTTGATCACCATCGATCAAAGAACTGTCACTTACCGAGTGGTTTCCATGCCCGCAGATGGCACCTGCCTTTTCCATTCTCTGTGTTACATATTGCACGGCCATATCAGGCTCACTCTTGATATCCATTGTGTCTTATGTATTGAATGACTGGGACAGGTTCAAGGTGTGGACTGATGATGGTACAGGAGATAATTAGACTACACAGGAGCACTAGAAGAGTGAAATGCTTAAGCCCTTCACCTATGGATCTGCATGTGAGTTGATGGCTGCCGCTGAATTGTTCGGTTGTCGCTTTCAAGTTTACCGAAATGGCCAAATATTTTACACCTTTGGACAACCGCCAATGCCTCTTAAACATCTTAGATTGACAGGTGACGATTTCAGTAGTGGACACTTTGATGTTTATGAATGTTTAAACTCTCAAAAGCTGGACGTGAAGTTATCGATGAAACCGGTTGTGTGTTTACAACGCTTGACAGATGCCGAATGTCACTTCAACACAACAAATCCTGCAAATACCTTCGTAATTGAAACAAACCATGAAACTGAAACCGATTAAAGAGTAAGCTCAGTGCACAGCTTGGTCATGTTACAACCGGAGGGCCGAACTGACAACATGGTATACAAAGAGATCCTTAACAAATAATTATTGGCATATTTTCCCTCAGTTTATTTAATGCAGTACTTTGCCACTGCGAAGCGCGGGTATTTTGCTAGTGACAAAATAAACTACAGGATTAAAGTGGAAATTTTGAGATCAAATTTCCACTTTAATTACAAAATTTTTCACCATGTCCCTAATTTTTTTTTCTCTGTGGCTCAAATACACCGCCGTATATTCTGTTGCGAAGGTGCAAAAAAAAAAAAAAAAAATTATATATATATATTATATATATATATTATATGCTTATATTAAGTTAAAAAGTGTACTGAAAAGTAAAAAATAAGTCTGGCATACATCACTCATAAAATAAAGGGTGCAATAAATTTGCAAATATTTCTGAAATTCTGTTTTTGCTCTCTATATTCTGGGGTATTAAGTCTTGATTGACGAAGGGAAAAGTTCATTTAAGTAAAATTAGTCTCGCATACATTCCATTTTGGTGATCTTTACTGAGATGTTCCTGCACCTTGTTTGGAAGGCTGCTGTGGCCTCCATAATCTTTAAATGGAGGAAGTTTGGAATAACCATAAGTCTTACTTGAGCTGGCTGCTCGGCCAAACGGAGCAATCAGGGGAGAAGGTCTTTGGTAAGAGGGGCGACCATGAACCTGATGGTCCCCCTGGCTGAACACTCCACTGATGGAAGCCTCATCTCTGTACAAGAGACATGAAAACCCACTTGCTGTTTGCAAAAAGGCACATCAAGGACCTTCAGACTGGGAGAAGCAAGATTCTCTAGTCTGATGAAACCACGATTGACCTGCTTTGTCTTAGCTGTAAGCGTCACCTTGTTTGGAGTGCAGCTGTGGTCAATTTAATTGAGTGGGCATGATTAGGAAAGGCATATACACTTGTCTACAGTCGTGGCCAAGAGTTTTGGGAATGACCCATGTGTTGATTTTCACAAAATTTGCTGCTTCAGTGTTGTTAGATCTTTGTATCTGATGTTTCTCTGGTGTACTGAAGTGGAATTACAAGCAGTTCAGAAGTTTCAAAGGCTATTATTGACAATGACATTATGTTTATGCACAGAGTCAATATTTGCAGTGTTGGCCCTTCTTTCTTTTTCAAGACCCCTGCAATTCGCCCTGGCATGATGTCAATCAACTTCTGGGCCAAATCCTGACTGATGGCAGCCCATTCTTGCATAATCAATGCTTGGAGTTTGTCAGAATTTGCGGGTGTTTGTTTGTCCACCTGTGTCTTGAGGATTGACCACAAGTTCTCAATGGGATTAACGTCTGGGGAGTTTCCTGGCCATGGAACCCAAATTTCGATGTTTTGCTCCCGGAGCCACCTAGTTGTCACTTTTGCCTTATGGCCCAGTGCCCCCATCATGTTGATCACCAAAATGTTCCTGGATGGTTGAGAGAAGTTGCTCTCAAAGGAACGCCAAATAAAATGCAGAGAGGCTCCATCTATGATCTAAGACTTCATAAAACTTTTATCAACACCTGATTAATCCAATTCAGGGAGGCATGGAGGCTGTAGCCCACTCCTGTAGTGTGAGAATCAAGGTTGGGATGCCAGTATATACAAATTTAATCTAACATTCTCCGATTTGCTTGATCCAATAAAGGGCCTCGGGGCATAAAGTCTATTCAGGAGTGTCAAGTCCAAGAGGGGAGTCAAACCTGAATGGAGTGCCAGTCCATCCAAAGCCTTAGAAACCCGCACTTAAACCATGTTTAAAGGCCAAGGAACAGCTGGAGAAAAGTAAAAATCAAAAGCCTGATCATGATGGCGGGCGTCTCTTCTGTTTTACCTAATGAGCTGATGCACATAAACCTATAAACGTACGCACTACGGTACAAGTTGAGGAGCTCTGTTGGATCTCCTGTCCTCTTAATAGGACCATTTCTGCAGAGTCAGAATTCAGAGCATTTTCACGGTAATAATGAACATTGTATTTGCATCCAAGCACTGAGCTAGCAAGTAACTAAGTGCATTTTTGGCAGTGCTTGTTCCTATCGTCTACCATATGCCATGACAGACAGCCTATAGTACTTCCAGCCAGCCATTTCAGTACTAAGGTTTCCAAATTGACACCATATGATGTTAGGGGAGCAACTATAACACAGGACACTGTCAGTGACTTTTATATAATAAAACAAAACAATAAGACATTTTCTTTCAGTGTGACGTTCCATACATGAAGTTGTGGAACGAAACAGAAGAATCATCACCATCAATACTAATTATTTAGTATTGTATGTCACAGAATGAATTACTCATAAACTAATGAGGCTAGTATCTTGATGTCAATCAAAAGGCTATGACTGGATACTTTCCAGAAATTCAAAAACATTTAGGCAGCAGCAACCTTGGAAAAGTAACCTGTGATTGTGCATTTATTATGAAAAAAGAGATCCCAAAAACCAAGCCACACGGGAGGAAGAAATAGAAGAGGAGCAACATCTGCTGGGCGTCAGGCAAATCTGAGAAGCCAGTTAAATGACAAAGAACACTGTAATAGGGAGAAGGAAAAGAAGAGCAGCAACATCTGATGAGCATCAAGCACAACGCATGATACATTTCCCAGATTGCAAGTGAACTCGTTTCACCAAGGAGGCCAGTGTGCAATTACTGCTAGTGGGTCGTCAATGAATTTAGAAAGACAAAACTGGGGCCAGAACCATAAAGGAAGTGAAATACTGGTGTGTGTGGGTCAAATGCTTAAGAATTGGCCTTGTGTATCGGCCCAATGAAAACAACCCTCAATGGGCCCTCACAATTACTGTTATCTTCGTTCTTCTACTATCACCAGTACCACTTTCTCTGGTCAAAATATCCCTCTTTTCACATCTGTTACCAATTTGGGCGTTAAAGGTGAGTTGTGAGTCCATTTTGACACCCACATCAAACACTTCTGTAAGTCATCTTTTTACCACCTTAAAAACATTGCCAAACTACACCCAACGCTCACCCTGGTAGAAGCAGAGAAGCTCGTCCATGCCTTTGTCTCTTCCAGGCTGGATTACTGTAATGCGCTCCTCGGCGGGATTCCCGGTAAGAGTATCCAGAGACTTCAGTATATTCAGAACAGCGCTGCCAGGATCCTGATGAGGGTGCGAAAGCACGATCACATCACCCCTATCCTGAAAACTCTTCATTGGCTCCCAGTCCAGCTCAGAATAGAGTACAAGGTCAAACTTCTCACCCATCAGTGCATTTATGGACAAGCCCCTCTTTACCTACAGGAACTTCTCACTCCTTATACTCCTCACGTGCCCCCCGCTCTGTACACACAAACACCCTCCAAGTCCCCAGAACTAAGCTCAGCAGCATGGGTGACGGGGCTTTTTCATCTGTGGCGCTAAGCTTTGGAAAGCCCTCCCTGATTACCTGAGAACCCCACAATCGACTGATGTTTTTAAATGAAACCTAAAAGCTCATCTCTTTAGAAAGACTTTTTGTTAAAGTATTTTTATAGACTCTTATTTTTGACTATGTAGCACTTTGAGATTGCTAAAATATAAAGTGCAACACAAATAAAATGTATCATTATTAGTATTATTATTTCACAGGGTCTCCTAATGAAAAGACTTATTACTGAGGCTGGGTTTGGCATTTTCTCAAACATTATTACCCATTTGTTTTCCTTTGGCCCTCAGCTGTTAAGTACACCCTCCACTCACTCGGCCAGAAATCGGCGCAGGACTGTAACTATAATCTGTTACCACTGATATTTTTGGGTCTGACTTCTTGTCTGTGGCAACAAACTCTTTGATGAAGTGACTAGAAATTTTTAAAACATTCCGACCTTCAAACCAGCCAGCCATGTCTTCCTAATACACCTGAACGTAACACCAAGCAGGCATTTTCTTCAATGTAAATTAGAACGAGGTCAGCCCTGAAAGTTAGGCATTTCTCAAAGGTTTTCCCGCTGTACCTAATCTGATCTCCACATTGCTGACTAACGATTCTTGTTGTCCACCAAGCCTTGCATGCTCTCACTTTAGCGAGTTTTGCATTTCAGTTTGAAGTTAGGACATTTACCTTACACTTCAGATATTTATATATTTCATAAATATACACTACTGATCAAATGTTTTACAACACCTTACTTTTTCTTCAAAATTAGGCAGTTAAATTGCAATGAATGACCTAAAAGTGTAAAAAGGTAAGCAATTGGCCATCTTAACTCTTTGAGGGCTGAATATTTTTTCAGTTTTCTGAAAAGCACACAAAGCAATGGTTTCGCCCATAAAACGTCTGATGCTACGTGCTGTGGCTGGAGTTGGCACATGTTCGGCATCTCTAGCATCAATATCTGCGTGGGGGCACCTCGATAGCCAGCAGGAACGCATGGTGGGCCGGCTAACTGGCTGTCTTCCCACAGCAGGTGGTGGTGGCGACAGTTGCAGTGTGACACAATATGGTTTGTACCTCATGTCATCATAAGTGGTGGTCCTCCCAGGCAAATGCTGCTGTAGGCGTATCAGCTATACAAATATGTTCAGGAACCCCGATCAGCTGGGGACCAACCAGCCAATGCTGGTCCCTCACTTTTGTTTTTGACCGCCATCTCCTGATCGCTTGCATCAAATTCCAAGTCCAACAAGTCAGAGTCCGGTTCAGCGATAATAAGTAAAACATCCATGGAGTATTTTAATTTGCACATTCGTTAGTCTCTCGCCAGATGTCAATGTCGTTTTAGAGGTTGTTTGCTCTTCGCTACTCATGCACACACAGGCTTCTTAACTTTCCTTCTAGCAAAGAGAATTGAACTAAAAGGTAAGGGCGAGTTTTGTTGCAGTTTACAGATGATTACCGTCCTCTACCCCTGAATTTTGACAAAAGTCGACATCAGCCCTGAAACAGTTAATGGAACAACAGGTTACAACCTTCTGATGTTCTGCGGCAATTAAAGTAAATGAAGCCTTGCAGGTTGAATCAAACAATTTGCACAGATGATTACTTAGGACCCCCCTGTCTGTCTTAACATTCCTAGTGTTAGACCCGAGCAGTACTCGGGCTGTAAAAACAGTGCTGAAAGTGTTAGCTCTGAGCGTTACTCGAGCTATGGTATACAGTAGATGTGTCATCCACCATTGACACTACAAGGCCATCAAAGCCCTATTTTGTCCTTTAAGGAATGACTTTCTTACTGCCACTCCTTCAAAGTGGCCTTTGGCCTCTCGGTAGCCTCTCTTACCAGTTTCCACCTTGCTCTTTCATCCAGTTTGGAGGGTCCTAGTAGTAACAAACACTTGCCACTTCTTTATTATGGACTTTACTGAGCTCCTTGGGATTGATAAAGCCTTTGAGATGTTCTGGTCTCCATCTCCTGCCATATGTCGGTCCACAACTTTATCCCTGAGATCTTTTGAAAGTGGCTTGCCACCCATAGTCAGCTGATTGCTATCAGTGGCACTACCATGCAAGGGAATGAATGGACCAGGAAGAGCTTCACTAATCGCACTCATTACAATCGATCACAGGTGGAAGGAAGCCAGTAACCGCAATGGAAATGGTGGGCACTGACACCTGATTGAGTTTGGGGGGGGGATCCTTTATTAATCTCAGGATTTCTTGTTTTTGATTTTTTAACATTTTTCTGAACTGTAGCTGTAATATCTTACACTCAAGCTGGAAAAAATATTAGTTTGTGTGATTTCATTTAAGGCTGTAAAGCAAAAATATGGGAATATTTTGAAGGAGGGGATTCTTTTCTATACCCACTGTAAACACTTTCACAAAATGTACAAGTATAACAGAACAAGTGCACTTTTATTCAAGAATATAACCGAAGAAAAAGAAAATCGGGTTAGGGTACAATGCTGACACGACTGCTTGGGTGGTGCAGCGGTAAGAAGTGCGGACTCGTAATCAACAGGTTGTGGGTTTGATCCGGGCCGCTTCCCAGAATTAACATTTTGAGTAGTGAGCTGCTCTGATTGTTACTATTATACAATCAAAACACACATTTGATTTGAGTCTGTAACAGCCGGTCAGTGTAAATGTATGCTACTTGTAAAGGTTAGCCTTTTTTTTTTTAATTTGGTTTATTCTGTCAGTTGCGTTCACACTCCCCGCCGATCTGACATGGCTGTTTTCAAGTAAAGACGTGCTATAACATAACAGAGGTGAACTCAGATGAGGATGAGCAAGGCATGCCAAGCTTGCCTAGTCATCGTGCAAAGTTCTGTTTGTGATTGTTTTGTAATGGTCTTTATATTATATATATATATATATATATATATATATATATATATATATATATATATATATATATATAAAAATGTACTGTATACAATAAAGCCTTGGATTGCGAGGAACTTGGTCTGTGAGTGTTTTGCAAGATGAGCTAAAATTTTTAATCAATTTTAACTTGATAAACGAGCAAGGCCTTGCAATACGAGTAGAACGTATAACGCTTTGTCCGACGAGCATCACGTGATCACAACTGAACCGATGGTTTTTATCCCTCTGCGGGATTGTGGGTAATCGTCTCCCATGCTTGGTTTCTGATGGCGTGCCTCACTCGTATAGTCAACATCCGTACGAGTGCATACTGTTTACTACAACATTGTGACCCTGTGTGTGTGTGTTGTAACATGCAAGTCCCTGTACTGCACCCCAAAACACGAAGCGGAGTCTCAGTACTTTAGCAACACCATCTTTATTCAGCTTGAAACAGGAACAGCATGGTTATTTATTGTAGCGGGATCTTGCGCTCTCCTATACACAGACACAGCAGTCAGGCAGGGTCATGGCCAGGTAAGCGGCCAGGTAATACTGTGCCCTGCATTTATAATGTTCCTTGTATCACCCATCGATGGCAGGTGCTTATAATATGACCGTGATATTTAACGATTCACTTTTGCGGCGAATTGCTACAGCACTGGGAGCCTACGGTTGTATTGGGACTCTTCTACGTTTCGTCCCATTGGGTGGAAACCCAAAAGAGTTTAGAAACCTTACAGTGTGTAAAGCATTTTTTTTTTACTTTGTGTCCAAGTGTAGTGACTCCTCATCCATCCATTATCCAATCCGCTATATCCTAACTACAGGGTCACGGGGATCTGCTGGAGCCAATCCCAGCCAACACAGGACGCAAGGAAGGAAACAACCCCCAGGCAGGGCGCCAGCCCACCACAGGGTGCGCACACACACACCCACACACCAAGCACACACGAAGGACAATTTAGAATCGCCAATGCAGTCATTGGAGAGGCTCCTTGTTAAAGTTGCAAAAAAAGAAAGACTCCAGTGAGCCGACAGATAGCAGGGATTCTGTTAGAGTGAAAGTCGCCCTGCACAATAACCCTCCTCTTCCTCCTCCTCTCTCTCGTCTCCCTCACACCAGCCATGATTCTTTTTAAAGGTAAAGTGCAGGTTAATTTGCTTGATATATTTTTACTTTAGATTTTGTATTAATCATTTTTATATGAATAGTTTTGGGTTGTGGAATGAATCATCTGAGTTTCCATTGTTTCTTATGGGGAAATTCGCTTTGATATACGAGTGCTTTGGATTACAAGCGCGTTTCCGGAACAAACCAAGGCACCGCTGTACAGTTGGCCCTTGTGATTGGTGGGTTTATGATTTCTGGGTCTGCCTATTTGGGGCTTGGTCACCAATAATTACAGGGAAATTATGCGAGTTTTGTAGCCTCTTGCAGAAAATCACTGCAATGATGCCACTTAAATGGACTGTAAATCCCAGCAACCCCAGGAGTACTGCGTCATTGGGCAGCTCCGGCTGTTGTAGCAAGGCCTGCTGGGTGAAACAAGACAAGGGCGTTGAGTTTTAAAAGTGAACCACAAGAAGCCAGCAAGATCACAATCTGAGGTATCTTCTTGTTTCAACGCTTCACTGGATTACAACCGCAGTGCACCCACTGGATTAGAGTTTTATGTTCTTGGCCCGGGCCCGCTCGTTCAAAGGATTTCATCTGGGTTGGAAGACGTCTTTGTCTCCCTAAATTCTGCAAATCTTCACTTACATTGGAATCCCAGCAGGACAAAACTTGACCTAACTGTCAAGAGGCTGTTCACAGGGGATTTCACTTACCCTAAGCCTAACCCGAACCCGAACTACATCACCTGCATCTGCAAAACTAGACTGTGTCGTAAGTGTTTAACATTTTGTGCTTAGTGTTTTATTGGAGTTCTTTTGTATCCATAATATTAATCATTTTTGTCATTTATGACCATAGCGCGTTTCCAAATTACGCTTGCAAACTAAGGCACCACTGTATGTTACTTATATAAAAGCCACATCGAATGTTATTTAACTGTTTACCTTATTTATTTATCTTCCTAGAGCGTAAAATCACAAGCAGACTGCAGAGTTTTCTGTGTTTCATCAACACAAGCATACTGACAAAGTATATGTGTAATGCAACGAAATGTGTGGCAGCAGCTTCCACCTGCAGCTATAGACTCTCTTTTATAGAGAAGACCATCACAAGATCATTTCACATCTCATTACGTTATATTCTTGTGGGCTTTGACCAGCTCTTTATCTCATCATCTGGGAAAGGCTCTCTGTAGAGAAAACAATCCCACGGCCACCACAACAGAGAGGTTAGGAGCAGGCGCTGAGACAGCACATTGCCGCACCCACCACATGATAAACCAACTCAGGACACCAGATTAGAACCCGAGTGCAGCCATGCAACGGATGACACCTCAGCACCACACCAGTTCAGATGGGATGGAACCAGTGTGAGTTTTTTTATGGTGGCTGGAGGGCCAATTCTGACACCAACCCCCAGGTTTTACAGATTAACGTCATACCCAGGACGGAGCAATTTCAGGTTAAGGGCCTAACGGAGTAGAGTTCGAAACGGCAACCTTCCGATTGCCAGCGCAGATCCCTAGCCTCAGAGCCACCACTTCGCCATAACATACACAGTCAATTTATGTGGATCCTAAAAGAAGACCCAGCCATCCTGCATGGATAGCGGGGCTGAATGAAATGCCAGTTGTATCCATATCTGCGTTTTAGTGGCATCTTTATATTTTATTTATTTACTTACTTATCTGCCTGTTTATGTATTTATTTATTTAAAGAGCTGCTGTATTACTAGGGTGTCGTACTGTGTTAGCTTTTATGGATGTAGTGAGAAGTTAAGTAAAATGACACCTTTTATTGGCTAACTAGAAAGATTACAATATGCCAGCTTTCAATGCAGCTCAGGCCCCTTCTTCAGGCAAGGTGGAATTCAGAAAGTGGAGATTCCTGTGCATATTAAGACACCAGGACAGGTACAGCACTGGAAAACCTTGAGGAGAGACATCTTAGCTGTACTCCAGTTTCTGTATTCCATCTTCTCTGAAGAAGGAGCCGGAGTTGCATTGAAAGCTGCCGTACTGTAATCTCTCTGGTTAGCCAATAAGAACTGCTGTAAAAAGCCAAAATTTCCCATGGGGACAAATAAAGTTCTCTCCGTCTTCCCCATTTTTGGCTTTCAAAAATGATGTCCAATTAAAGCACTGAATATAAAAACATACAATTTTAAATATTAGCAATAGTCTTACGACTTACTTTATCAGATAAATACAACTGACTGCTTTTAAAAAGCAGCTCCCTTACAATTAGAGAGTGAGTCACGCATCGCTGATCCTAAATTACTCTCAAGTAAGTTTACTTCCCTAGTTACTTAAGGGTCACATGACTGCGGCACCCTGAGGTTTGACCACAATCAGTGCTTGACAGAACCAGCAAAGTCTCTCAGGGGCCTGTCCTTGGACTGTCGTTTTTTATCTGCTTTATATGAATGACACACTATTGGAAAGTGAAAAAAGAACACCCTGAAGATGTAACACATCAAGGAACTGAGATTTGTGTGGGAGAACCAGAGTGTGTTGAGGACGCAGTGACACACAATGATACGACGAGGCTTCTTTGGTACATTGAGTGTCCAGTGTTATAGTTTACTCCCATTAAAATCAGGTGTCACCTCACTGTGCTACATACAACACAGGTCCATATTCTGTCATGCAAAAAAAATATACAGAAGATGAATGTCCTCTATGCCCTTTTTTAATATTTGAGGCTCAGCTTGGTCGAGGTTCACTGGTGGTGGCTCAATGCAGGAGACATGCCGTCTGCCATCCACCCTCCAGTCCAGTCACCTGCACGTTCAATTAGGGCATGCTAGCCAATGGAGGTGAGAAATGGCCTCTAGAGGAAGATAAATTGCATGGGTGGAATGTGGACGGGCACCATTTTGCTGGATGAACACGTTCCATTACGTGCAGGAATGGGACCATTGGTGACATAGGTAGTACTGATCAAGGTCCCCTCAACAAACACCAGATGTAAGTGCTGAAGCTGATAGCCCCCCACCCCTCATTCCTTGGCATGGATCCCGAACATCATAGGCATAAACACAGTGGAGGTAATTGCTCATCAGGTCTCTGTCAGACACATACACCACCATCACTCACTCCCAGACATATTTTGCTTACATAACTGAAGACAAACTGCCATTTCTCCTTCTAGTCAGCCATTGGAAGAAACACTGCAGGTGTGCTTGGCACTCATGCCAGAGGAACACATGATCACCATCCTGCTTCAAGAAGACCATTGCGTTTGGTCTGAGTGGACACCACTGATGCACTAGTGCCTTGGACTGTGGTCATTTGGTCTGCCAATGCCACCCTTCTGATGTGCATTTCTGGGTCTTTGTTGTCCAGAACTGCATCTCTGGGTGTGGGTGCCCACCTCTCTCCATTACACCAGGGGTTCTTAAACTTTTTTATCTGTGGGCCCAAGTAAGAAAATAAGTCCCACACGGAAGTCGAATGAGAGGATTATTGCCGGAATGACAGTGGAGCCACACAAACAAATAACAATGACCATATAATGAAAAACAGTGAACATTTTACTGCTGCTTAAACATATTTCTTACATGAATATTATGAACAGAGAAAATCAAAAACATCTCTATATACAATCAATAAGATGAAGACCATGGAGCGGCTGCTGCTTCACCACCTGAGGCCACAGGTCCGCCACACCCTCGACCTTCTGCAGTTGGCATACCAGGAGAAGGTGGGAGCGGAGAATGTCATCATCTACATGCTACACCGATCCCTCTCCCACTTGGACAGAGGCAGTGGCGCTGTAAGAATTTTGTTTCTGGACTTCTCTAGCACCTTCAACACCATCCAACCTCGGCTCCTTAAGGACAAGCTGACTGAGATGGGAGTAGATTCACACCTGGTGCCATGGATCGTGGACTATCTTACAGACAGACCTCAGTATGTGCGTCTCGGGAACTGCAGGTCTGACATTGTGGTCAGCAGCACAGGAGCGCCACAGGGGACTGGACTTTCTCCGGTCCTGTTCAGCCAACATACATCAGACTTCCAATACAACTCGGATTCCTACCACACGCAAAAGTTCACTGACGACACTGCTATGGTGGGCTGCATCAGGAGTGGGCAGGAGGAGGAGTATAGGAACCTAATCAAAGACTTTGTTAAATGGTGCGACTCAGACCACCTACACCTGAACACCAGCAAAACCAAGGAGCTGGTGGTGGAGTTTAAGAGGACCAGGCCCCTCATGGACCCCATGATCATCAGAGGTGACTGTGCAGAGGGTGCAGACCTATAAATACCTGGGAGTGCAGCTGGATGATAAACTGGACTGGACTGTCAATACTGATGATCTATACGACAGAGCCGACTATACTTCATTAGAAGGTTGGCATCCTTCAACATCTGCAATAAGATGCTACAGGCGTTCTATCAGACGGTTGTGGCGAGTGCCCTCTTCTACGCGATGGTGTGCTGGGGTGGCAGCATTAAGAAACTGGACAAACTGGTGAGGAAGGCAGGCTCTGTTGTAGGCATGGAGCTGGACAGTTTGACATCCGTGGCAGAGCGACGGGCGCTGAGCAGACTCCTGTCAATCATGGAGAATCCACTGAACAGGATCATCTCCAGACAGAGGAGCAGCTTCAGCGACAGACTGCTGTCACCATCCTGCTCCACTGACAGACTGAGGAGACCCCACACTATGCGACTCTTCAGTTCCACCCAGGGGAGTAAACGTTAACATTATACAAAGTTATTGTCTGTTATACCTGCATTGTTATCACTCTTTAATTTAATATTGTTTTTTATTGGTATGCTGCTGCTGGAGTATGGGAATTTCCCCTTGGGAATAATAAAGTATCTATCAATAAGATGTCTGTCTGTCCATCTGGCGCCTGTGCCCTTGCTTTTGCTTGGATGTAATGTTAACCAGTGTCAACAAGAGGGCAGGATTGTGGCCAGCAAAAGGTTGCAAACTGTGTGGCGTACCTCCATGCGTCCACAACAGAGCTGGAGGCATGAACAATGGCAACAAGAAGCACAAAGAAAGAGGGATGTAAGGCATATCTGGTGAACTGCGGTTCATAAACGCACAAGGTGATTGAAACAGACAGACGTCATATTGTACCATTTTAATAAAACAGGTGTTTCACTTTGTTAGTCTATTATAATAAGAAAATCCTGGGATGAGACGTGACTTTAACAGAGAAGATACTTTCATGTCCCATCAGACGAGACTTTGTGCCAAGAGATTTAACCAATGCCCAGGGCCGGAAATAAAAGACAAAGAGTAAATGACATCAAGCAGGGCACGCACACACACACCAAGCACACACTAGGGACGATTTAGAATCGCCAATGCACCTAACCTGCATGTCTTTGGACTGTGGGAGGAAACCCACGCAGACATCGGAGAACATGCAAACTCCACACAGGGAGGACCCGGGAAGCGAACCCTTAAGGGTCTCCTAACTGCGAGACAGCAGCGCTACCACTGCACCACCATGCTGCTCGACATAGGAAATACTTTTAAAATTATGTAATTATGTAATGTAAGTTACTATTGTGTAAAATTGTTCATATTCAGTATCTGGTTTTGATTATGCTTGTTTTTATCAGACAAAAACAAAACCAGACAGCAAACCATGTAGTGTAGTAAGTTTCACAAACATTAAGCTCATATTATATCCAAATCCATTAAGTGTACAGTTCTGTCTGATTCTGACACAAAAATAAACCCCATAGCTCTTTAACCATACTATAATTACTAAAACTGAAACTAATAGATATAAAAATAAAATAAAAATATCTTTGTGAAACAAAAACTAAATTAAAACTAAAAATACACGATGAAGGAAAACTAAAACTAAACTGAATTTCCAAGCAAGGTCAGAAAAAAATATAGAAATAAAAACTAATATAAAAATTATAATAACCTCGATCTGTTATAATTTAAACTTCTTTTTATGTTCTTTAAATATTAATTGTTGCATTTGTGCACAATCTAGACTAGACTGAAATGACTTGGCAATGCTTGTTCCTCTGCTATCATCTTAAGCCATTATAAAATGAAGAGATCGATGCAGTCCTGGAGCCACGACGACAGCCCATTAGGGTCCCGTTTTATTTGTTCTCCCTGATCTCTGGGAACAGCACCTATAACTAAGTCACATGACTTCCGAAAAAATCTTTTTTACTCTATCAGAAGAACAAAGTAAGCGTGCCTACTCCATGTTCAGTGGCAGCTAGGTGTCATCGGTGCAACTGTAGAAGGCGATACGTAGAATGGGTGTGAATTTATGATTTTGTGGACCTGCCTCTTAATAAATGGGTGTGAACGTGTGCAGAGCAGCCCCAATGGTGGTGCCAAATGCTGACAGGATAAGCTCTGGCCCGCTTAGCCCTGTAGTGGACAAAGCTGGTTTACAAAACAGGTGGATAGATATCTGATAATAAATACAACACAGTCCAAGACATGTAGCTATTCTTCTGTAGAGGCAGCTGTATCTATCCTGACATTAAGTTTGTTTGTGTGTCCAGATATCAGAAAGAACATTTCAAGGTGTTCAAATGAACGCATGAAGAGACTTAAGACAACTGGATGCTCTAAGGAGGAGTGCTGCACAAAACTCTGAGGGCTGCCGCCGATTCGTCTTAATACATGTTGTGTCCTTATTAAAACGTGCCTCCTTCCCATCCCACCAAAGACAGTTTGTGTCTTTACACTGCACAATAAAAGTTTTCAAAGGTTTTGTTTCTTGAAACATTTTTTGGTATTATAATATACATCTCCAAACTGAACACAAATATATTTTGAGACCAACTGTAATCACACAGGAATTTAGAGAAACATGAAATTACAAAATGGGTGTTTATTGAATTTAATGGTGCGATCACATTGCATTAGTCTGACTGAGCTAAAAATGTAATGCTTCTTGTTTCTGAGTTGATGGACTTCACTTGCCCCATTACTGCTTGACCACTGTTGTAGCATTCTGGTGTCTGTCACTGGCTACACCAACATTAGCAAAGAAGCTGTCCAAGTGTGAATGTGGAACATGAATCTTTAGGATCACCTCGTGGTTTTGTACGTTTGAAGCATGTTGTCAACTAGCTGCACGTGGTTTGGTGCTCTGTAGTTGCCAAGAAAATTCTCAATAACATTCTTGAAAACCTTCCATGTGATTTCCTCCAACTTCCCAGCCATAGTTACTTGTATCCAAGTAATGGTAATTTAAAAAGAACTGAGTGGACATGTGGGTAAATGGCACTGAAGTCAGACCTAATGATTATTAGAAAATAACAGCTTAAATAACGAGAACATCTAGAAAAGTAGAAGTCATAATGTAAATGTTAAAAACCAACAAAATACAATGTAACTCATACTAATGCTTCCTATATTCCAATTAATTAATCAGTTATATATTTTTCTATTAGGAGTTTCATAACATAAAGTCAAAAACATTAGAACATTAGAAAACTTCTGCCATGAATAATCAATTGAGCCCAACAAAGAGAGTCAGCCAATCTAATCCTCCTAATTCCTCCAAATTAACATCACGTTGAGTTTTGCAGGTCCCGATCGATCGATAGACAGACAGATACTTTATTAATCCCAAGGGGAAATTCACAAACTCCAGCAGCAGCATACTGATAAAAAACAATATTAAATTAAAGAGTGATAACAATGTAGGTATAACAGACAATAACTTTGTATAATGTCAACGTTTACCCCCCCCGAGTCACATATTGTGGGGTCTCCTCAGTCTGTCTCTGAAGCTGCTCCTCTGTCTGGAGATGATCCTGTTCAGTGGATTCTCCATGATTGACAGCAGTCTGCTCAGCGCCCGTCGCTCTGCCACGGATGTCAAACTGTCCAGCTCCGTGCCTACAATAGAGCCTGCCTTCCTCACCAGTTTGTCCAGGCGAAAGTCCCACTAAAGTTCTATTGTCTACAACACTACCTGGTCACTTATTCCAGAAGTCCATAGTCACTGTGTGAAGACTAACTTTCTAACATCTGTACAAAATGTATCCTTAACAGGTTTCCAACTGTGTCCCCGTGTTCTTGATCAACTCATTTTAAAGTCACTGTCTCGATCCACTGGACTAATTCCCTTCATCATTTTAAACACTTCACTCAGGTTAAACTGAAAAGGCTCAGCTCTTTTAATCTTTCCTTATAACTCATTCCCTGTAGTCCTGGAATCGGCTTAGTGGCTCCTCTTTGGTCTTTTTCCAGCGCTGCTGTATCTTTTTTGTAGCTCGGAGACTAAAACTGCTCACTCAACAGTGTGTTATAAGCGCACATATTATATATTATATATATATATATATTATATATATATATCTTACTAGGGGGCTTTCCCCTGCTCGCTTTGCTCATCAACCCCCCGACCTGCACTATAAGCTAGCCTCTTTGTGGTTCTGCCACTCACGTATGGGGATGCGAATGTACAATTTAAACAGATTTTTATTTTCATGGGAATTGTTACATATGCATAATAAAACTATTGTACATTACAGTGAGTAATTAACAATATTAAAAAAGAGTAAAATGGAATAATTTGAAAGTAAATTCTATTTCATGTTGCGCTAGAGTTATTCATTGCGTAATACGATTTTGTTTTGTTTGGCTTTGAAATTAACACGCAAATACTTTTTAAACTTACATTTTTACTGTAAAACTTCAGCAAAAAGAATTTTTAATTAACTTTTCGTCAATATCGCATTGAATTTTGATTCCGTGTTTGGACTGTCATTGTGACAACGCAACGTATAACAGCCCGTGACTGAATTTCATTTCTCGCTCTCTATTAAAGAAAACGATTTTTTCAAATGTTTGTCCTTATGATTTGTTAATTGTCATAGCAAAAGCTGTTCTAACGGGAAACTGTAAACATTTTAATTCGAATGTCATATCAAGATCTCCTTTGGTGTCTCATGCTACCCCTTGAAGATGTACTGCATTACTTTTCTTGGACAGTATCCCTTTTACTTTTCCTCCCGCCGCTAATACACAAGCAAGTTGAGCACGTCAGCAAAACAAAACCTCTGAAGAAAGACAAAGTCGCTTAGCCTCTAATGCACAAACGATGCAAGCACATCAACAAAACGAAAACCTCCTAGGAGAGAGACGCCCAGAGGAGTTTCTTTCAATTACCTGACATCTCAATTTTTTTTTCCTGACGATTTCAATAGTTTCTAGGACCCTATGCTAACGTTCTATTAGCCGTCTGAATGGCTCCTGAACACTGTGAGGAAACTGATATCGAAGAGTCCACTATGACTCCTAAATCCTTCTCATAAAGTGTTCCTTCAAGTTTCAGACCTCCTATTGTGTATTCATATCTGACATTTTTACTTCCTACATGTAATTCTTTCCATTCATACAGTCGGCCCTAACGGCCTGTGGGGATTACGGGTTCAGGACCCCCATGAATACGTTTTGGAGCCCCCCACCTCACCTTCTAATACTGTACTGTGGACTACAAGCCTTACGAATAGATCTAGACAATACAGTACAGTTTTACATGACACCAGAAGAGTAAGAGGAGAGGTCAGGAGCACACACTGATACAACGCACTGCTGCACCCACCACATGACAAACCAACAAAGGATCCCAGATTAGGACCCGAGTGCAGCCATGCAATGGGTGACACCTCAGCACCACACCAGTTCAGATGGAATGGAACCATTGCGAGTTTTTTTTTTTTATGGTGGCTGAAGTGCCCCAGGTTTTCCCCTGCAGGTTGGAGGGCCTACATGTAGGGCTGGAGGCAGATTAACGTTTCATACCCAGGATGGAGTAACTGCAGGTTAAGGGCAGTAGGGGCATTTACGGGATTTGAACCAGCAACCTTCCGATTACCAGTGCAGATCCCTAGCCTCTGAGCCACCACTCCGCCTACCTGTAAATTGAAAAAAATATTAATATAGTTGAGAAAAAATAGCATACACAATGATCACCGTGCAAGCAAATCACGCGCACGAGGCTGGCTGTAGAGCCAGATGTGAGGTTTCCCCCACACAAAGTGTGAAGTTCTGCAGGTCTTAAGTGAACTACTATGTTTCAAAAAGTTATTATATTACCATAAATAAACACACTAATTTGTTATATGATAAAAATGAGTAATATTACATACATTGTATGCATTTATAACTTAATAGACCTTAGTAGACCTTTTCGTTTTCTTTATATTTTCCAGTCTTGTATTTTACTGTCTGCAGTTTTCCACTGTAGGTTGCTAAACTCGAAAAATAATTTCTATTTAATTATTGATGACAAACCAGTGGATGGGAGGATCCACAAATCATAAACCTGAGTCTGTACTTGCATTAAAATTCGTCTGCCCCAGCCTGTATGCTGTCCAAGTTTCTCTGTTATGATTGAGTGGATTCAAAAGTATCTGTCAATCCACCAAGCTTGGTATCATCTGCACACGCAATCAGTTTGTTGTTTAAGGCAGCTGTCAAATCTTGAAATTGTTTCAACCACCTGTCTGAGGGTCCAGAACTGATGAAGCCTCTCAAATAAGTGGAGAAACATTTTTAAGATTTCACAGCAAGTCCATTTCCTTTGACATGCTACTGTGAAATGCTATTATATTATTAGGACCGGTGAGCTTTGTTGGACTGAATGGCCTATTCTCGTCTAGATTGTTCTAATTTCTCTTCTTTTACTCATCTGTTTCCTGGCCCTGATTAAGCTTGGTGCCTATTGCAGCAGCAGAAACTATTCCAGGCGGGGACAACAGCCCATCACTGGGCACCAGTCACACATACACCCCTCAAATTCACTCAAACTGGACCAATTTAAAGAAGGCGATGAAAATAAAGCGCACATCTTTGAGAGGCGGAATACCTGAAGAAAATCCACACAGACACAGAAACACATGCAGAGCCCGTTACATATGTTCTTATTGCAACACACATCCTTGCTTCCTCAGTTTTCAGAACCTGCAGGTTCACTACAAGATCATGAGGTTGCCCTAAAAGCACTGGGCACCACTATAGCTGCCCCTAAAATTTGCAGAGGTTTCTGACAGACTTAGACAATGAAATCTGTTTAGTCTCAAGCAGAAGAGATGGCACGAGGTTCTCATCCAGGTCTTCAAAATCCTCAAAGTCATTGATAAAGTTGATACAGCAGCACACTTTAAACTTAACATATATACTTTAGATCATGTACTTCAGGACACCGGTGGAAATTAAGGGGAAGTGTATTTATTATTAATTATTATTATCACTGCATATTTGGCTGAGGTCTTTATCCAAGCTGACTTACAACATTGAGAGATACAATTGGTTACGTTTCTTTTGTTTTTCCAATTGGAGAACGGGCAGGTGAAGTGACCTGCTAATGGTCACACAGTGTCCGTGGCAGGACAGGAACCCATACATTTATACGATACATGATTGAAATGCCACCGTAATATCATCAGGCACCATTAAAGCAGCACACACCTGGTATAGATTTCCGACGGACTCAGTGAATTAAACGTGTCTAGTGTCAAGCAGAAGAGACTGCATCAGGACCTTATCCAGGTCTTCATATTCTCAAAGGTATTGATAAAGCAGATCCAGCAGCATTCTTTCAGCTTAACTGTGAATCATGTACCCAAAGACACCAGTTAAAATTAAGTGCATTTATTATTACTATTATCATCATCATGTATTAATTGACTGACATCTTTAACCAATGTGAATTACAACATCTGAGGGATACAATTGGTTGCGTTTCTTTTGGTTTTCCAGTTGGAGTAAGGGCAGGTGAAGAGACTTGCTCATGGTCCCTCTGGGTCACTGATGGGATAGGAACCCATACATTTACACGATACATGTCTGCGAGGCTACCCTAAAACCATCAGGCACACACACCTGGGGCCTCATGTATAAACGGTGTGTATGCACAAAAATGTTGCACAAGCCCGTTTCAATGTATAAAACCTAAACTTGGCATAAAGCCATGCACATTTCCATGGTAGCTTATACCCTGGCATACGCAAGTTCTCTGCTCGGTTTGCAGAATGGTGGCACCCAGCATCAGAGCAGTGCTACTGTTCCTGTGTGGTTACCCGTTCTTTTTTAGATTCACATCCCTGATGCAGCTTTATAAATAAACTGAAATTAACCAAATATTGTTTATTAGTTTAATGCATCTGATTGTAATTAACCTGTAATAATATAATGGTCCACAGAATGGTCAAACTATTCTAAATAGCTGCTTTAGCGTTGTTACTCTCACTGCACCTTCTTCTTCTTTCAGCTGCTCCCATTAGGGGTTGAGACAGCAGATCATCTTTTTCCATATTACTCTCAATGTACCACTCGGAGCAGCTGATCGGAAAGAGAATTATCGGTATACAGCATCAAGCACACGCTGCCTCAGCCATGCGCACAGTCTATTTGAACTGCTCTCGCACAGCAAACACTTCAAAATCTTTCCTGTACGGACCTCGCGGTTCAGAAACAGTTTCATTCCATGAACTCTAAACGCACTCAGTCGGTCCATCAAGTGCTCCTGGTAGAACTGTTTGTACTTATAAATACAATCACCTCACTGTAAACCTGCACTACAGTTAGAATATTGCACAACCTGAGCCACTTTATAAAGCGCGTATTTACATATGATGATGATATAATTTTTAAGTTGAAATGCAGCAAAATATGTTTATTATACAGATAAAACTAACTTTATTTAAATCATCTATATTGTAAACATGAGGTCACGGTGTCGCTGCACCAGTTCACAGATTGTTCCTGCCTCGCTCTATATGCTTGCTGGGCCAGGCGTGTCACTGGAAGGACAGAGTACTACGAAGATATTTCAATGTTCCTTAAAAGTTTTGAAGAATCGGCGCTCTAAGCTTACAGATGACTTAACGTCTATTACAGAGCTGACTGTGTGGCGATTGGATATTTGGAGAAAGAAAAGTAAGGACAGGAATTGGGGGTTAGTACTTTTGAGAGAGACAGTACTGCTGCAATAAAGTATTTCATCAAAGGTTGCGCACAATCACTGCGCCACCGTGTTCCCATGTTTAATAACACGCTTTAACTCCCATCATCATGAAAATGATATCAAGTATACATCTCAGTATTTTAATTATTCAGAGAGCTGTAATATTACAAATGTAATGGATTCTGTGTCCTGTCGGAGGAAGAGAAAGCCCGGAAGCACGTAGTGATTCACACACACAGAGCACATAGAAGATCAAATACAAAACAAAGCATTTAATGTGCTACTTTAGTTACGATGGGATTTGAGAAACTAGTAAATGAAACGATTTTAAGATAAACTTTACGATGTTCTAGTTTCATGACAAAAACAAACTACGTGATTAAAGTGGAAATTTTGAGATTAAAGTTGACATTTCGTGCCTTTTTCCCCACTGTGTGCCTATTTTTTTTTCTCTGTACCCTAATAAGCTTTCATATGAAACTCAGACGGTTGGCTGTGACTCGCCTTTTCACGACGACTTTGATATCTGACAACTTCTTTTTAATTTCGGGCACTGTATGACTTTGTGAACTTTAGCTTTCGAGTTTCTCCGACACGCTATGTCACTCAATCAACTTCCTTTTGTTGTTTATACCACTGTTTAAACCAACAAATAGTACGTTTTCTTTGCCTCCACTTGGTATTCGCTGAAATTCTTCTATTTTCCCTCGTGCTTTTTCCATTGTCTTTTCACAGAATGCTGAGCTTAAGGCCTTTTATATTGATTTTCATATTCAAAGAGGTGTAATTCTGGGAGGAGAGGGGTGGCGGGAGAGAACACAGCAGGCGTGTGCACATGCGTTTCTTTTCACGCTGACCGGGATTTATGTAGTGGAAGAACACGGAAGTTGGCGAACACACAGATTTATTCATCTGGATTTTTTGTGCGCAAGTACATTTCCGCTTTTGTGCTTACACCATGTTATAGTGCGAACTCTACACATGCCGTTATGCATGAGGCCCCGGTATAGATTTTTTGACGGACTCAATGAATGAAACGTGTCTAGTGTCAAGCAGAAGAGACTGCATCAGGACCTAATCCAGGTCTTCAGATTATCAAGGGTATTTATAAAGCAGTTATCACTTATTATTTGCCTAACGTCAAGATGACTTACAAACACCTGAGATACAACTGGTTGCATTTCATTAGTTTTTTCAATTTGAGAACAGGCAGATAAAGTGACAGAATAAGAACCTATACATTTACACAATACATGATCTCAAGGATACCCTAAATACCTTCAGGCTCCAATACAGCAGCACACACACATCTAGTATTGATTTCTGATGGACTCAGTGAATTAAACCTCTCTAGTGTCGAGCAGGAAAGAATGCATCAGAACCTAATTCTGGTCTTCAGATTCTCAAAGGTACAGTATTAATAAAGCAGATCCAACAGAATTCTTTCAACCTAACGGTGAATCACATATCTCAAAGAGACCATTCATTGCATTTAGGACTGAGGCCAGGAGGTTCTCCTTTACAGAAACAGTTTTAGAAATCTGGAACAAACTACTAAGACATGGGGTTTTATGCAGAAACCTTGATAACTTTTAAGGAAGATCTGGATGAAATATTGAGATATCTGAGTTACGTTAGCTAAACAAACAAGCCTGATGGACTGAATGGTCTCCTCTTGTTTTGTCAGATTTCTTAAGTTTGTACTCTGGAACACATTCATGCTTCCTCCACATTTGGAACCTGCAGGTTCAGTACACGATCGCGAGGCTACCCTAAAACCATCAGGCACCATTAAAGCAGCACCCACACCACGTCGTTTTACGACAGACTCGGAGAATGAAACCTCCTTATCGCTGAGCAAAGGAGACCGGGCGGGGACTTTATAGAGCTCTTCACAATCCTGAAATGCATTCCCGAATCCAACTTAACAGTGTATCACATACTCAACACCAATAGAAATTAAGGAGAAGTGCACTTAGGACTGAAGTCAGGAAGTACTACTTTACACAAACAGTTGTAGGAATCTATTGAGACAAGGAGCTGAAGCAGAAACTTTGATAACCCTTAAAAAGTATCTGGATGAGATATTGGAACATCTTAGCTATTAGCTAAAGAAACAGGCTTGATAGACTGGTCACCTGTTGCTTGTCAAATTTCTTATGTTCTTACTACAGAACACATCCATTACTTCCTTGGCATTCAGAACCTGCAATGTTCAGTACGTGACCGCGAGGCTACCCTGAAACCATCGGGCACCATTAAAGCAGTACCCACACCTTGTATAGAATTAAACCTTCTTAGTGTCCAGCACAGGAGACTGTGTGGAGACCTAATCCAGGTCCTCGAAAGCAATGATAAAGTAGATCCACCAGAATTCAACTTAACAGTTTTAAAGCCCAGGGCACATACCCAACACTGACATGCAGAACACAAATCTCGTCACACAGCTCACGATTTATTTACAGTCGGGGAAGTGTTTCTTCTTCGCTGCCCCACAGTACAGTCAATACCGCACTACAGTCCCTTCTATTCGCCAGTTCTTCCGCCTCCACCCCTCATGAGCTTCTTGCCGACTCAGACCATTAGGTGGTGGTGGTGGTGACTGGCTCCTTTTATTGGTCCTTGGAGTGTCCCAGGTGTGGTATAAGTCCATTATAGGGTTCCCACGGAGCCCAGCTGGGAATCCATAGTGCCACTGCTGCCCAGGAGGGCTGCCCTCTAGCGTCACAGGGGAGGTACTGCCTCACTGATGTTCTCTCCCCAGGTTCTTCCCGACCTTTATAATGCACTGGTGAGGCCTCATCTTGAGTACTGTGTGCAGTTTTGGTCTCCAGGCTACAAAAAGGACATAGCAGCACTAGAAAAGGTCCAGAGAAGAGCGACTAGGCTGATTCCAGGTCTAAAGGGGTTGAATTATGAGGAAAGATTAAAAGAGCTGGGCCTTTACAGTTTAAGCAAAAGAAGATTAAGAGGTGACATGATTGAAGTGTTTAAAATTATGAAGGGAATTAGTACAGTGGATCGAGACTTGTATTTTAAAATGAGCTCATCAAGAACACGGGGACACAGTTGGAAACTTGTTAAGGGTAAATTTCGCACAAACATTAGGAAGTTTTTCTTTACACAAAGAACGATAGACACTTGGAATAAGTTACCAAGTAGTGTGGTAGACAGTAAGACGTTAGGGACTTTCAAAACTCGACTTGATGTTTTCTTGGAGGAAGCAAGTGGATAGGACTGGCGAGCTTTGTTGGGCTGAATGGCCTGTTCTCGTCTAGATTGTTCTAATTGTTCTAATTGTTCTAAGTAATGGCAGTGGCTGCCCATCACACAATGTATCATTAAGGAGTAGTATATTTAGGACTGAAGTTAGGAGGCACTTGTTTTTAATGCCATGAGAATCTGAACAAATTAACTGGGTACAGCAAAAGCGTCATTAGAACAAGACCCAAACATAGACAGGATTATTACAGGACAAGCCCATGCTCGCTCGGTTTGCAGTCGCCACTTAAACCAGGCAGCATGCTTTTGGACCGTTTTGAAAGAATGTCATCCAAACACGAGATGAGAACACCTTCGCCACTGGGCAGACATTCCAACCAGAATTCGAACTGGTGTCCCAGACTTGGACTTTGGAGAGGCTGATTATTGCTCACAGTAGTTTTGTTTATATCGGGCTTATCTTCATCACTTCCACAATGAGATGGTAACCCTTCCCCAAACGCGAGTCATCCGGGATGCCAAGAACGCCAGAAACAAACGTGCGGCACAGAATCAAGAAACACCCACAAGCAGCTCACGTGCGATCGACCGGCACACCGCGGAGCGCGATGATGGACCCCCCCTTTCCCAACAGACGGCGCCCCCGGGGCCTCTCACCTTATTGAGGGATGGTGCCAGAAGTCCCCGCCATTTGGGTGCGTTCTCTTCGCTGAAGAAGTCGTATTGAAGCTGTTGCGTCTGCATGGCTCCTGCCTCTTCGGGCGCACGCACTCACGCGCGCACACACCTACGCTGCGATCGGCCCGTGTGCGCCCCTGCACGAGACACTTGTCACGGCTTACATGAACAGAGACGGCCGATGAGGCGTGGGCGCCAACTCCGGCTGACAGCGAGCAAAGCCTCCTGCGGCTGCTGCTGCTAATGCTGTTGTTACCGCTGCTCGGCCACTGCGCTCAGGCGACAACCCCTACTCGGGCTCAGGGGGACAAGGGAAAAAAAAATCAGCAAGACGACATGTCTTAAAATGGGCCGCCTACCGATCTGCGGCTTTAGCGATCCCCGGTTAGGCTCGCCTGAGTTCACCTTGAGAACGCCGGGGAGCGCCGACTTGCCTTCGGTAAGTCGTCTAGGCTCTGTGCATTAAAGTACTCCCTGTGCACAATCGCCCATCTTCACAAAGTGATCGCCACAAAAGGACGAGAGACTTTGCTTCCTAGCCTCCGCACGCCTGATAACATGCACGCATGGCACCGCCTCAGAACGCCATCCGAATCGTGGACTCGGTGCCACGCCGCCCAGTATCGTGCCACTGTCCGTGCCCGCTGCTCTATTTCATTTGGCCCAGCTTGGGATTTCTGGAGATTGTTATGACTCGGGCGCAGTTGTACTCCGAGGGGGCAAGGCGCATGCGCGGCAAACTCCTTCGACGTTGCTCGCAGCCTCTCCCCGCCTTGCTGCACCGCGCAGACACAAATCCGGGTTGAAGGGCAAGAGCAGAGACAGGCGGAACTGCAGCGCCATCGGCGGCTCGGCGGACCCAACGGTATTATTTTTACCGTCTGTTCTGTCCAACTATGGTTTACAGCATTAGAAAAAAAATAATGTAACGTTTCTAAAAATGTACTTTTCATTGTGTTTATACGAAATATTTATTTTGTTGCTCCTTTTTGAACCATATTTTATGTAGGAAATTACACTCTTATAATAAAGGTTAAACCAATAGGGGTGTCCTCAGCAAAAATGAGCAGACGGACAACGGAGTTGTGCAGCCGACATCAGCCGGCCCCCGGGGTCCACTTCCTAATGGGATGCGAGGCATCAACGTTACTCCTTTTTGCAGAACTTTAAAGAAATGGGCATCAGTAACTGAGGCGTGTGGTGCTGTTATGTATTAGCCAGAGTTCTTCACCTGGCTGGAGTACAAAATCTTGTTTTATGTCATTTTGTTCTTTCTTGAGCCCTCCATTTATGTCAATTTTACTTTTGTTAATTATCTGCCTTATGCCCAGAGGATCTGGAGGGCCTCCTCCTTTTTATTTATTCTGCCGTGTATTCAGACCATAATTTGTGTATCTATATATCTATCTATATATCTATCTATCTATTAATTATATAGTGCCTTTCACTCTATCTATCTATCTATCTATCTATCTATCTATCTATCTATCTATCTATCATATAGTGCCTTATCATCTATATCTATCTATCTATCTATCTATCTATCTATCTATCTATCTATCTATCTATCTATCTATCTGTAGTGCCTTGAAAAGAATATGAGGTCATCTGTCTGGAAGTTGAAGTGGAATCCGAAATGGACTTTTCATCACACTAATGCTCCGAAGCACACTAGCAAATCCACCAAGGAATGGCTCAAGAAGAAAAAATGGAGGATTATGAAGTGGCCTGATCAAAGTTCTGATTTGAATCCAACTAAAATGTTGTGGGGGGATTTGAAATGGGAAGAACAGGCAAGAAAGGCCACAAACATCTTGTAGCTGAAGGGATCTGGCATGGAGGACTGGTCACAAATGTCACCGAGCTGATGTGAGAGACTGGTGGGCAGTCATGTCAAACACCTATCTATCAGAAGTCATTTTATGAAAAATTGGAAGGTACCGGCTTTTGAGGCAAAGGATGCACTTACTTTTTCACAGTTGACCATTACATTTATTCATATTTTATGTTGAGTAAATTATGAAAAGCCAATATTTCCTTGTGTATTTCCAAACCTAATTATGTCATATCATCTACTGTTAAACCGTAATTCTAAAATTTTTATTATGCTGTCTTAAGGAATTGTTCTGTTCTATATATTGTATTGTATTGTATTGTGACACCCACTGCACGCCCAACCTACCTGGAAAGGGGTCTCTCTTTGAACTGCCTTTCCCGAGGTTTCTTCCATTTTTCCCTACAAGGTTTTTTTGGGAGTTTTCCTTGTCTTCTCAGAGAGTCAAGGCTGGGGGGCTGTCAAAAGGCAGGGCCTGTTAAAGCCCATTGCGGCACTTCCTGTGTGATTTTGGGCTACACAAAAATAAACTGTATTGTATTGTATTGTATTTATTCAAGTAGATCACCTTAATCTATTAGGCCCTGTTTGCCTTTTCAAATAGGTTGAAAACATTAACCATTTCCATGGGGTGTACATACTTTTTCACATGGTGCACATGTATCCTAATGCAATTTAGAATTATAAGTAACTTTAATTTTTTTTGAAAAGCATATTTGGTTTTGTTGTTAGTTCAGCAGTTTTTATTTAGCTGCCTCTTAGATTTGGAGGACTGGGTTTAGATCCTCAGCCAGACACTGCGTGTTTTCTCCTGTCCACGTACAGTAGGTCTCTCCCCTTGTGCTCCTTTTGTATTTTTAGTTATTTAATAAGCTCTTTGTTAAGTTAAGGGTACTTAACTCATTTACATAAAAATACACCATTCGTATAAAACTAAAACTCATTATGAGTGTAAAAGGACAAGGATTTGTCATCCCGTCCAGGACAGCATTCCTTTCAAATGTCATTGCTTCAAATAGCATTGCTTCAAATGCTAACCGTGACTCTGCTCTGTATTAAATGATGGACGAATGGAGAAAGTGACTCGTGCATGAATGAAATACAAATTACCAACTGTAATTTCTCATTTTTTTCAAGGTCAAGCAATACAGACTAAGGTTCTGTTTTTGTATCTAAAGCTTTTTTTCTCATGTATATTCCTAGTATTGTACAGTTGCATACTTCACCTTTTTATTTTATTTATTTCTTGCTTTTTGGAGTAAAAGTTGCAAAGTCAAGCATTCAGAAAGCCCCGAGTTTAAGAAACAGTCCGAGCGCAGCTGCTTGGAGTTCGATGTCAATCATCGTGTTATCCCCGCCTCTAAGAAGCACACGCTCTTCGACAAAAATACCAAGCTTTAACGTCAATCATTTGAAAAATCCCACCTACAGGAAGCACGTGACCTCGGCGCCCGCCCAGCTTCAATGTCAAACACACCGTAAACTCCACCCACCGGACGCGGGCTGCTCGTGGGTGATTGAGGCGGCATTGGTTAAATGAACCCATTGCAGACATGAATAAATATTTATTAACGTTTTCTGTCGTGGGTACGACGGTGGGTGCTGCCGTTTTGGTCAAGTGAGTGTCGGGTTACTATTATCTTTGTGAGAGGTGACAGATGTTAGAAAGTCACGATGCCCCGCGTGAAATCAGAACCTGAAATGCTGATAAGTGCGTGGAGTTTTGCGTGAGCCGTGTCCGTTAAATGATATGCAGTGGCGAAAAAAAGTGGTCTCTGTTAAGTTTGAAAGTAGGGATTGTTTAATGTAGGACCTTGTAAATGAATATGTAGCAATGTATGGCATGTAAAGGTGAGTAGACAATAAAGAAGGAATCCGGAAGAGAAGAATGAATACAAGCAAATGCTGGCCTCCTGGCTTGGGGTTCTTTTCATCTTTGTTGCTGGTTAGCTGTTAACAAAGGTTATCTCTGCTTCATTAAGTGTATTTATGAAACTGGACTCTAAAATCGCTTAAGAATTTGATCGCCAAGAATTTCACCCTTTTGTTTATTTCCCAGGGATTATGCAACAGGTGGCACTTGTCCCAGTAAAGCCAAGATCACTGGAAAAACCGTGGTTATCACAGGAGCAAACGCTGGCATTGGAAAAGAAACGGCCTGGGAACTGGCCAGGAGAGGTAAACCCATCTGGGGTGGCACGCCACTCTTTCATGGCCTGCCTTTCTGTTGAACCAAGGCTTGACCTTTATGACAGTAGTGACAGTTTGCCCGTGACGTTTACGTTAAGTGTAACTCGACTCTGGGAAAGGGATGCTTGTTTGAGATGCCCTGGGAGATCCTTTGCTGAATACTAATAGGTAGAACTTTGGGGGTACAGTGAGTAGCCTGCTGCAGGACCGTCATCCCTCACTATCCACATCAGATAGATAGATAGATGGATACTTTATTAATCCCCAAGGGGAAATTCATATACTCCAGCAGCAGCATACTGATAATAACAATATTAAATTAAAGAGTGATAACAATGCAGGTATAACAGACAATAACTTTGTATAATGTTAACGTTTTCCCCCCCGGGAGTCACATAGTGTGGGGTCTCCTCAGTCTGTCAGTGTAGCAGGACGGTGACAGCAGTCTGTCTCTGAAGCTGCTCCTCTGTCTGGAGATGATCCTGTTCAGTGGATGCAATGGATTCTCCATGACTGGCAGGAGTCTGCTCGGCGCTCGTCGCTCTGCCACGGATGTCAATTAGTTCCAGGATACCAAAATTCCCATGTGCTCAAGTCCCTTATTTAAAATGGCGTTGTACTTGCATATAACCAACACATATCCTCCCGTATTATTTGTCAAGTGGCTTTATTGTCATGCCATCCATTGTCAGGCACCATATATAACATTCCCCAGGACAAGTACAAGACGGTTAAAGAACTACACTACAGTATAAAGTGTGATGTGCGAGTCCCTGTCTTGCACCTCAAAGCACAAGGCTGAGCCTCAGTACTTTAGCAAAACCAACTTTATTCAGCTCAAGACAGGGACAGCACAGTTATTTATTGTAGTGGGATCTGACACTCCGCTACACACGGACGCAGCAGTCGGGCAGGGTCGTGGTCAGGGTAGTGCCCAAGTAATCCTGTTCCCTGCAGTTATAATGTTCCTTGCATCACCCATCGATGGCAGGTGCTCATAACGGGACCGCAATCTTTTCGGATTTGTTTTTGAGTTGAGCTGCCACAGCGGTGGGAATCCGCGGTTGCCCTGCTAACCAACTGGGTATCTTCCATAGACGTGGCGATTGCACTTTGGGACGCTCTTTGGCGTGTTGGGGAGGAGCCCCAAAAGAGTGTAGAAACCTAACGAAATAAATACATATCTAATGACAGGCAAGTGAATAGATAGTAATAAATGAATCGGAACAAGAGCTAATCATAAAAAGCAACAGTGTAACAAAGGCACTGGATATAAATAAGCTACTAGGAGCAGATCTGAGGGTGGGGAGGGCAGCACAGAGTTCAGATCACCAAGAGACAGAACCTTTTGCAGAACCTACCAGATCAGGTTCAGATGCTATAGTACCTTCTGTCTGATGGAAGTGGAACAAAGAGACCGCTGCAGGGGTGGGAGTGGTCCTCATCAAAGCTGTAGGCTTTGTGAATGCATCACTTTACAAAGATGTTTTTAATGGAGGGCAGAGAGGACCCAGTGACCTTTACTGCAGTGTGCACTACCCGTTATGGGACGTTGCTGTCAGAGACATCTGGTGATACATCTGCTCAGAACGCCCTCGACGGTGTAGAATGTGGTGTGAACAGAGCAAGGTAGGTTTGCCTTCTTCTGCCGCCGAAGGAGGTGCAGACGCTTCAGACTTTTCTTCGGTATCATTTGGTGCTCTTGACCACTATGTGGTTCTTGTCCAGAAACAGCACTCTACGCCTCCTCTTCGCCTTTGAGGGATTGCTTTGAACACTTAATTGCTTTTTAGGAGCCGTTTTTTTTTTTTTCACAGAAACAAAGAGTGCTCACAGCGCAAGTAGCAAACGAACAAGATGCGAGACGAACGAAGCTCACACAACGAGTGCTCTAGAGAGACTACGGATCTGTGAAATGGTGGGAGGCTACAGCATGGCACACCTACACATAACAATTCGGCTGGGCTGAGCGTAGTGGTTTATCATTTTACTGCACACACAGCATCAATGAATCAGATGTTCAAGAATCTTGTTTCATTCACAAAAGGTTGTGTATTGCCACACTGGAGGTTGGCATTTGTTGGCATATTCAACATGACGTGCAGCTTTCATTAATGTGCTTTGTTTTTTGGTAAGAATTACATTACACGCAGGCAGTGTGACGTAGTGATTAAGGCTTTAGATGGCAAACCCTGAAGGTGTGGGTTCATATCTGACTACCGACACCGTGTGACCGAGAGCAGGTCACGTCACCTGGCTGTGCTCCAACTGGAAAAAACAAAACTGACATGTTATAAGTGTTCTTGGATAAAGGTGTCCGCCAAATAATCGGGATTAATAATAAGTAATCTGCAGTGGGCTGGCGCCCTGCCCGGGATTTGTTCCTGCCTTGCGCCCTGTGTTGGCTCCAGCGGACCACCGTGACCCTGTGTTAGGATATAGCAGGTTGGACAATGACTGACTGACTGACTGATTAATAAGTAATAAAATGTAATGCACGGCATTTAAATGTCACTTTTCCTGCACTACGCTTTTCCTGTTTTGACACACGCCCAGCCTTGTACCCAGACTGTTTCCATTATGATTGTTTCGTTTTAGCAGTGTCGGCCCATTTTAATAAAACTGTTTTTTGTTTCTTTTATCCTTGTCATACATCATCCCATTTGTACAACAGGAGGACATATTATCATGGGGTGCCGAGATATGGAGAAGTGTGAAGCGGCTGCTAAAGAAATCAGGCGAGACACTTTGAATCATAACGTCTTTGCCAGGCATCTTGACCTCGCTTCCATGAAATCGATTACAAATTTTGCGAAGAAAATTAATGAAGGTGAGGAGAATTTTTTTTTTTAACTCGTGAAAAATAAATAGTAGCTGTATGAAAAGATATTATTCATTTGTGTGCAGACCCTTCTTGTTCTTTGTTGTTCATTTGACCCTTTATTTGGTTTCCTGATCTGCCTAAACACGTTTCTGACGCTTATCAACCCTTTAATGCTCCCTCGAAGATGGATGCTATAGTTTTAATAAGAAAAGCACACCAAAATAAACCACAGTGATCCCCACATTCCAGACCCATCAGCGATAGGTGAAAATCCACAATATAGAAAGACCATATAAATAAACATTTTTTTGAATAGTTTAAGCCTTAAAGTACCCCTCCCGCATGCTTTAAACAAATGTAGACTTATTAAAACAGACTTTGTAAACACATGATATGTGGATGGCGGGCTAAGGATGTGAGTAACATCTCTTTATTATAAAAATATTATGGCAGGGAGACGAGGCTTGATCTTCTCGGAAGACAATTTGATGTCCCAGCAGTGAGACAGAAGGACAGCTGCTGTACAGGCTTTTAAATGATTGACGCGCAGAGCGACGAGCAGAACACGCATCTTGGCAGAAGCAGCACAAAGCCAGTAGCCGATCCGTCTGCTTCCCCTTGGCGTGCGTTCAGCTCCCCCCTTCACAACGTGAGCGGGAGATACGCGAAGTGGCAGGAGGGTAGCGCGCCTCCAGTGGGAGGGTTGAGCGAAGTGATCGAGACCAGATCATCTCGGAGAGACACTTTGACGACACGCGAGACTTGACATTACAACCTTAGGAAGCCAAAAAAAAAAAAAGGATGACTTTTGCACGTCACACCCTACATACAAACAATTTAAAACAAGTTCACTGACATCTAACCTCGCAGTTGTTGGGATGCTTTTGGCAGACACACTTCAGGTGTTCCCAGCTCTTAAAACAACGACAAGCAGAACACTGCAGCAAGCCAGCAGATGATCTGAGCGCGTCTCCTTAGCGTGCGTTCAGCCCTCACCCCCCTCAGAACACTAGCGGCAGAGACGCGAAGTGGCAAAAGGACAGCTGCTGTACAGGCTTTTAAGTGATTGACGCAAAGCGCGACAAGCAGAACACACAGCTAGCTGGCCAGCAAGACAGCAGCTGAACCGATCACATCTCTTTAGCGTGCGTTCAGAACCTCCTTCACAATGCGAGCAGCGTCGTAAGTCCCGCAAGAAAGATTTAACCACACCCGGGGCAGGAAATAAAGGACAAATACTGTTTTTACAAAAAATTAAAATAATGCATATGTAACAATTCCCATGAAAATAAATAATCTCTTTACATTGTTTATCCGGTAAACCAAACCAGGGGGTGGGCGAGCGAAGCCCCCTAGTAGTAATAATATTAATAAATCCGTGATGTAGCAGGGGTGCGATAGCTGAACTGCGATATAGCGGGGATCACTGTATTGTGGCAGACGGGCGGAGCCCTTGCTCGGCCGGGATGCCCCCTGTGATGGAAGGACCCGGCGATGGGGCTTTTCCAGTTGCAACTCCAAAACTCTGGAACGATTTGCCATTGCACATTAGGCAGGCTCCTTCTCTTGCTCTCTTTAAATCTTATTTAAAACACATTTTGACTCCCTGGCCTTTGACCCCATGTGAGATATTGACTATCTGTGTACTTTTCAGCTCTTATGTGTTTCTGTTTCTTTTACCCTTTGGTTATTGTGTGTCTTATATGTTGGTTTTTATTGTACAGCACTTTGGTCAGCCTTGACTTTTTTTTCAAAGTGCTTAATAAATAAAACGTTTTCAGGACAATACCTTCCTTGGAACATGAGAGGGTGACCCACCTGGCTCACAGCGGGGCTTAGAAGTTCCTTAGAAGCACCTGGACAGTTCCTGAGCCCTGGGCTGCAGCATTTCTGTCACATCTGGAAGTGCTGCCGGAGGAAGGTCTGGGAGTATCTGGAGCACTTCCGGGCGTCCTATAAAAGGGGCCAGCAGCCACTACCCCAAAATCAGGAGGAGGTGGACGAAGCTACCTGGGAGAGAAGGAGGAAGGAAGGGACTGCGTGTTCGTGTTGGTGTTTTACTTTGCCCTGTATGCATCGTGTGTTGTGTGGCAACTTGTTTCTCTGCCCATCTGTGTTGGGTGAGGGCAGCTGTAGGTGCCCTTGGTGGTCCACAAAATATGAACCCCCAAGTCTAATTTTTCTTCCACGCTTGCTGCTTGTGAATTGCTACTGTACTGTACTGTGGTCTAGTACAGGGGTGGGCAATGTCGGTCCTGGAGAGCCACAGTGGCAGTAGGTTTTTGTTCCAACCCAGTTTCTTTATGAGAAATCATCCATCCGTTTTCTAACCCGCTGAATCCGAACACAGGGTCACGGGGGTCTGCTGGAGCCAATCCCAGCCAACACAAGGCAGGGTGCCAACCCACCGCAGGACACACACAAACACACCCACACACCAAGCACACACTAGGGCCAATTTAGAATCGCCAATCCACCTAACCTGCATGTCTTTGGATTGTGGGAGGAAACCCACGCAGACACGGGGAGAACATGCAAACTCCACACAGGGAGGACCCAGGAAGCGAACCCTTAAGGGTCTCCTAACTGCGAGGCAGCAGCGCTACCACTGCGCCACCGTGCCGCCCCTATGAGAAATCAATTATTGTTTAAGTGACATTTTGATGCTTCATTTTAGTGGTCTTGTTTGTTAAGGTTCCCCACCCTTAATTGCTCATTTCAATCTTAAAGAGCTGCATTCACTGTTTTAATGGCTCCTTATTAGCAATAAGATGTAAATGACGAAGCAGCCAGCAGTTCTCCATCTAACTTGTTTTTTTATTTATATCTCTGTGGGTTCATCACTCACGGTTTGATTTAATAAAACACTCAAAAGAAAAATGTGACAGACTGAAAATCAAACGTTTTAAGCTTTAAATCATTTGGATGACATCCTTACAAAGGAAAAAATCTACGATATAAGAACCTTACAGGCTAGCAAGCCATAACATTAAATAAGGTGCGAGACTGGCGAGGATTGGTTTCTAATTAAGTAATTGGGTTGGAATGAAAAAATTGCGGCCCTCCAGGACCGACATCGCCCACCCCTGCTCTAGTACATTTGGTTTTAAAGGTGGCTTGTCATCTGTTTGGTTTTTTTTTCACTTGCATTTATTTTTCTTCTGCAGAAGAGAAGCGTGTGGACATACTGATCAATAATGCAGGAGTAATGAGGTGCCCTCACTGGACCACTGAAGATGGCTTTGAGATGCAGTTCGGAGTTAATCACTTAGGTAAACTGGGGCACAGGGATTTCTAGTAGTTGATTCTCTTTGATGGCTGTCGCTTGCTGCATCAGACACGTCTTTGAGATTTTTAATGTGAAGCCACAAAAAAATACCAAAACCAGCTTTGGAACCTCCGCCTCCCCCCAGAAGTCAGTTCTTTGGTATTATCATTGTTGGTGGGAAGTTGATCGTGTGAAGGGCTTTACTGGAAAGGACTGCAGTGTACAGTAAAGGCTGATCAACATCTGATGTGATGAAAGAATGAAGTAATGCGGTCATTAAAGTGACTTTGTGGCTGTGAGAGGTTAAGAATAAATCAAGCAGATGTAAACCAACTTGATGAAATATTCAACACTTGAAAGCAATAAGAGAGCTTTATCTCCTGTGCTTGCATGCTAACAGAATCAACGTGACAAAAGAAGCAAATATTTAAGCCTGGTGAAGTTCTGCTTGAACAGCGTCATAGAGGGTGCTGAGGCCTATTGCAGTTAGCTTAGGGCGCAAGGCGGGAACAAACCCTGGAGGGGACGCCAGTCCATCACTGTATCCAGTAGGGGGGCGCTAGCTCCAACCCACTATATCCTAACACAGGGTCACGGGGGTCTGCTGGAGCCAATCCCAGCCAGCACAGGGCAGGAACAAACCCCGGGCAGGGCACACACACACACAGGCACATACTAGGGACAATTTAGGATTGCCGATACAGCTAACCAGCCTGTCTTTGGACTTTGGGAGGAAACCCACACAGACACGGGGAGAACATGCAAACTCCACGCAGGGAGGACCCGGGAAGCGAACCTGGGTTTCCTTACTGTGTGGCAGCAGCACTACCATTGCGCCACCGTGCCGCCCTTGTTGGAATAAGTCCTTTTGTAATTGCAGCGTGTTACATTATCCGAAACTATATAGATATAATATAAAAAGGCGATACCTCTCCCTTAGTGATACAGTGGTAAGAAATCACATAGGAGAAATAACTTGGCTTTCTTTAATGATGGCTTACGCTGCATAACAGACGAAGGAAGCCAATGGCAAGAAGCCAGTTCAGGAGTGGGGGCCCGATGTGCCCATTCATACTCATGGCCAATGTTCCCTCTGATTTTTTCTGATGAGCTTGTGTGATGGGCTGGTACTACTCCTTTTATAAGAGATTTCTTCAGTTCAATTATATCACACAAGCTTTCCCCCTTGAAATATCAAATCAAATTGAGGAACAATGAGTTTCCCCAGTCTATCTAGCAGGGGGCGCTAGCTCCCTTGTTGGAATAAGTTCTTTTGTAATTGCGGCGTGTAACATAACCCGAAACTATTTAGATATAATAGAAAAAGGCGATACCCCCCCGTAGTGATCCAGCGGTAAAAGTTCACACAGGTGAAGTAACTTAGCTTTCTTAACGACGGTTTACGCTGCATAACTGACGAGGAAGCCATGACAAGCCCAGCACCGAAGTGGGGGCCCGATGTGTAGAGTCTGCCATTTTCATCACTGCGTTGGAAGGATTTTCCGGATTGGATGATGGTATCTCCCATCCATCCGTCAGCATCAAAGGTGGGCCGGGCAATGTTCCCAGGCTTTATACTCTTTATCCATGTGCAGGCCCCCACTTCGGTGAATCATGCCATTCCAAACAAGGAAAAGAAGATCCAATGTCATGCTGACTCTGACACGTTGCCCATTTCGCAGTTTGTCCTTAACTTGTCTCGTCTTAAAATGCTGGGCCCCTGTACTAAATCTTGCTCAGCTGTACGTGTGAGTGGAAATAAAAGACAAGCAGATTTAAAATATTTGCACAGAGCACAGTGACATATTAAACTTATATTCTGATTACAATCGCAAAGGGGTACAGCAGCACATTCAGACTGAGTGCGACTGCGGCACCTTGCATACCCAGCACAGCACTTCATTCGGCTTTAGAGAAAGCGTTAGACGCCATGCTGTTGCTGCACGGTTAGCAGATCTTGCTGTTATTCTAACTCTGGAAAGCATAAGTTTGTTTTGTTTTGTTTTTTTGGTTCCTTATTGTTTGCTTTAACAGCAATAGAAAGGTTATAAATTAACCTGTGAGAGACGGCTGGCACGCCCCTGAAATGGAAGCATGAGGGAAGGCAGCTACTTTTGGACACTGCCTCCCTCAAAACGCTAGATGGCAGCTCCCCTGAAGTGTAGCGGTGCCCCAGATTCCCCCGGGGCATCCTGGGACTTGGAGTTCGGTTTCTCTGCCCACTCGAATGCCGCCAGGGGGTGCTGTGAAAGGATCTGGGGAGTCATGCTTCCTTTCCGTCCTCGCGACGTCCAGGCTGATTAAAGACCTGGAATTCTCCATCTGACCCAGAAGTGCTGGCAAGTCACATGGGAGGAAGAACAGAAGCACTTCCGGGTCAAGGACTATATAAAGGACTGCTGTGAACCCGGCAAGAGAGCCAGTGTTGGGTGAAGGTGGACAAAGCTTGCTGGGAGGTGTGGAGGAGAAACGGAGAGAGAATATTGTGCTTGGTGATTATTACTTGCCCATTTAGTGGGGCTGTGGTGCTGGGAGGCGCAGTTTAAGGAAGGAAAGGAATAAAAACAGCTTCTTAGTGCTTTTACCTGGTGTCCTGAGTGTCCGTCTGTCTGTTGGGTGTAAACGGTGCCACCTAGTGTCCACACCTGCCACAGGGTGGTGTTTATTACTGTTGCATTGGTTACATGGCATGTTTAAAATATTGTGCTTAACTCTTTTGGGGCCGATGTCGACTTTTGTCAAAAGGAGGAGTTGACGATGGCAATCGACTGTAAAACAGTGACAAAACCAACTGTTATGTTTTAGTTGGACTCTCGTTGTTTGAAGGAAAGTGAACTTCATTGGTTTGACCGAGATTTCTTGCACTCGTGTGAGTAGCAAGGCACAAAATGGCACTGACAGCTGGCAAGAGATCAAAGTGATTGCATAAAGCAAACTACTGTGTGGACGATGTTTTGCCTAATATCTCTGAACTGGACTATGACTTGTCGGACTCCGATTTTGATACAAGTGATCGAAAACGAATGCGAGGTTCCAGCTTCAATTGACTGGTCCACAGGCAGTCATGGTGCTGTACAGGTTCATATAGCCGATTGCTGATTCGTACGGCAATGTTCGCCAGGGAGGAGTGCCACTGAACAATGATAAGAGGTAGAACCTAGACTGCAGTGCACTGCAACCGTGATCGCTGCTGCTGCCTGTGAAAGGACCTGGGGAGGCTCACCAACTATGGACTAACCCGGTATGTCACATCTGTCAAGTTTTTGGCAAATTGAGATAATCATGTCGCCCTTATAATTAGCAATCTCGAGATTTCATTTTTCCTGAGCTTCACATACACATATTGTTTTTTTTTTTTATGAATCGACAACACCTGCCATTTAAATCACGTGATTGTAATCCGATGTTTCCATTGGTAGGCACTCTTTCCTCATTGGTCAGTGGAGTCGCTAGGGTTGTGTCTTGCAGTATGTAATGTACTGTAATACTGTGTTCATGCCAGCTTCTCCCATCATGCTATGACTGGAATGGAGACATACCTTTATAACAGCAGAAAAGACCTTGTAACTCCAAAAATTTTAAAAATTTGGAAAATGGCAGTAGGTTGGTTTTTCCATTGCATGTGAGAAGGTGTTTCTGTCCACACAGCTGTCACGCCGATCTGAGTAAACTTTCAAGACTGTTGTGCCTGAAAATCTCAGGAGGGTCTGCAGTTGAAGAAATACTCAGATCAACCCGCCTGGCACCAACGGTCATAACACGGTCCAAATCACTAAAATGGTCTTCAACATATGCAGAAAGGCAGCTACTGTACTTACAATAAACGGTTGTCAAACAGACAATCCATCCACCCACCCTCCTATCCATTTTCTACAGAATGGAAACTTGTCAAGACCCACCTCAGGTCCTCAGTTTTGTTTGGTTCGTTTTTCTCTTTCATACAGTGTTGTTTGTAAGTTAAACTAAACTTAAAACTTCATTATTTTGTTTCACAGGCCATTTCCTGTTAACCAACCTCTTGCTTGATAAGATGAAGAGTTCAGCACCAAGCCGCATCATAAACGTCTCCTCGCTGGTTCATCTAGCAGGACAGATAGATTTGGAGGATTTGAATTGGGAAAGGAAAAAGTACGACACGAAAGCTGCTTACTGTCAAAGCAAACTTGCCAACGTGATGTTCACAAAAGAGCTGGCCAGACGGCTACAAGGTAAAGTAAAACTGAACCCAGGGGGTGTGCGAGTATCCTTTTTAAAAGCCAAATTTACACCTGGGGACAAATAAAGTTCTTTCTAACTATATCTGTTGTATAGTGCCCTTCACATCTATCTGTCTGTCATATAGTGCCTTTCATATCTATCGATCAATCAATCTATCATATAGACCTTTCACATCTATATCTATTATGTAGTGCCTTTCAATTCTATCTACAGTGGGTACAGAAAGTATTCAGACCCCCTTCAATTTTTCACTCTTTGTTATATTGCAGCCATTTGCTAAAATCATTTAAATTAATTTTTTCCTCATTAATGTACACACAGCACCCCATATTGACAGACAAAAAGAATTTTTGAAATTGTTGCAGATTTATTAAAAAGACAAACTGAAATATCACCTGGTCCTAAGTATTCAGACCCTTTGCTCAGTATTTAGTAGAAGCCCCCTTTTGAGCTCATACAGCCAGGAGTCTTCTTGGGGAAAAATGCAACAAGTTTTTCACACCTGGATGTGGGGATCCTCTGCCATTCCTCCTTGCAGATCCTCTCCAGTTCTGTCAGGTTGGATGGTAAACGTTGGTGGACAGCCATTTTAGGTCTCTCCAGAGATGCTCAATTGGGGGGCTCTGGCTGGGCCATTCAAGAACAGTCACAGAGTTGTTGTGAAGCCACTCCTTCGTTATTTTAGCTGTGTGCTTAGGGTCATTGTCTTGTTGGAAGGTAAACCTTCGGCTCAGTCTGAGGTCCTTAGCACTCTGGAGGAGGTTTTTGTCCAGGATATCCCTTTACTTGGCCGCATTCATCTTACCCTCGATTGCAACCAGTCGTCCTGTCCCTGCAGTTGAGAAACACCCCCACAGCATGATGCTACCACCGCCATGCTTCACTGACAAGTGATGAGCAGTGCCTGGTTGTCTCCACGCATACCGCTTAGAATTAAGGCCAAAATGTTCTATCTTGGTCTCATCAGACCAGAGAATCTTATTTCTCACCACCTCAGAGTCCTTCAGGGTTCTTTTAGCAAACTCCATGCGGACTGTCATGTGTCTTGCACTGAGGAGAGGCTTCCGACAGGCCACTCTGCCATAAAGCCCTGACTGGTGGAGGGCTGCAGTGATGGTTGACTTTCTACAACTTTCTCCCATCTCCTGACTGCATCTCTGGAGCTCAGCCAAAGTGATCTTTGGGTTCTTCTTTACCTCTCACCAAGGCTCATCTCCCCGGTAGCACAGCTTGGCCGGACGGCCAGCTCTAGGAAGGGTTCTGGTCGTCCCAAACGTCTTCCATTTAAGGATTATGGAGGCCACTGTGCTCTTGGGAACCTTAAGTGCAGCAGAAATTTTTTTGTAACCTTGGCCAGATCTGTGCCTTGCCACAATTCTGTCTCTGAGCTCTTCAGGCAGTTCCTTTGACCTCCTGATTCTCATTTGCTCCGACATGCATTGTGAGCTGTGAGGTCTTATATAGACAGACAGGTGGGTGGCTTTCCTAATCAAGTCCAATCAGTAGAATCAAACACAGCTGGACTCAAATGAAGGTGATCTCAAGGATGAGCAGAAGAAATGGAAAGCACCGGAGTTAAATATATGAGTGTCACAGCAAAGGGTCTGAATACTTAGGACCAGGTGAGATTTCAGTTTTTCTTTTTAATAAATCTGCAACAATTTCAAAAATTCTTTTTTTTTTGTCTTTCAATATGGGGTGCTGTGTGTACATTAATGAGGCAAAAAAATAATTTAAATGATTTTAGCAAATGGATGCAATATAGCAAAGAGTGAAAAATTGAAGAGGGTCTGAATACTTTCCGTACCCACTGTATCTATCTATTGTATAGTGCCTTTCAATTCTATCTATCTGTCTGTTATATAGTGCCCTTCATATCTATCAATCATATAGACCTTTCACATCTATATGTATTATATAGTGCCTTTCAATTCTGTCTGTCTGTTAGATAGGTAGATATATAGCTCCTTTCCTATCTACCTATCTATCTGTCTGTCTGTCTATCGTGATAAAATGGCAGCACAGTGCAGAGGTAAACTTTATTGCTCTTTAAGGCAGTTTGGATTGCATGACCTGAACTCTCATGTAGTGTTGTTCCCACTCGCCTTCTGTGGAATGCCGTGGAGTAAATACCCTACGATCTCCATAACCACAGGTGGGACAGGCCAAGTCAAGTGGCTTTACTGTCATACTATTCATACACCATATTGCAGCATACAGTGACATGAAGTCATGCTCCCCAGGATTGCGGTACAACATATACAAAATACAGTGCAAGACCAATAGAGAACTATGCCATACTATAAATAATGACAGCAACCAATGATCAGAATAGTACAGGTTCTGAAAAACCTAGAAAATGATCACAATTAACAAGCCATCAATTTGGTTCTGAGAACTCCTTGTACTTCTTAAAAAAAAATATGTAACTGGTACTTAAACATCATGTAAAGTGAATTCCAATAACCCTGTATCATGAAGAAAACGGCCAAATCACTCATCTTCTTACATCCTACGCTACCGTGGCTGTCCGTTTGTCTGTCCCGGACGTTAAATCACCTGTAGCTTGCAAATTGTTTTTAACTATTGACCTGAAATGTGGTACTCGTATACTACATGACGTCTACTATCTGTTTTCAGGGTGACGATTGACCTTCAAGGTTATTCCTCTTTTTATTTTAGTTTATTGTAGAATCAACTCTCGGCAGCGGCCAGCAGGGTGGCCGTGTGGCCCATGTGTCTGGACGCCATTCTCATTCCCTACCACCTTCGGCGTCACTTCCCCTACCGCTTCATCTCTCAAGTCTTCAATCTGCCTCAAGAATGATTTAAGAGCCAGCTTAAGTGAAAAATGAATGAAAACGTACTAAGTAATTGCAACACAAAAACTTAACTTAAACTTAATCAGTTTTAACACGAAAAGATGCAGACGGAAGAAGAGAAGAAGTGGGCCGCTAGGATGGAGACAAGAAGAGCTGCTTAGGAAGCGGCAAGCGCATCACACTCTGAGCAAACGAATGATAAACGTACAGAGAAAGAGGAGGAAAACTAGAAGTCACGTGTATTCATGCAGTGTGCCGTTAGTGGTTAAAATTATGTTTAAAGACCTTGTGTGTTAACTCTTTGGAGGGGTGAGTCCACTTTTGTCAGGTGAAGGGAGATGTTGATGGGGTAGAGAGCGGTGATCAGCTGTAAACGCCAACAGAACTCTCCGATATGTTATAGTTCAACTCTCTTTGGTAGAAGGAAAGATGGCTTCATTGATTTGACCTTTGATCTCTGTGCATATGTGAGTAGCATAAGCAACGTCTAAAATGGCATTGACATCTGGCAAGAGACCAAAGTGAATGCGGAAAGCAAAATACTCTGCGGCCAACATTTTGCATATTATTGCTGAATCGAACTATAACTTCTCAGACTCGAGTTTTCATGCAAGTGATCTGGAAATCGAAAACAAAAGCGAGGTACCTGCATCAGCTAATCGGTCCCCAGATGGTCATGGTGCTGAACACATTCACGTAGCTGACGCGCCTACATCAGCGTTCACATGGGAGGACTGTCCAGACATAGATCAATGGGAGGCAAGCTGGGACTTCACCAAATGGCACCGCTTGGTAGTGGGCACTACAGATTACTAGCCACGCGATTAGCATAACCTACCTTGACGGACTATGTTACTTAACAGCTATGTGAATTCACATAGTGTAGAGGCTCATGGAGCATAAAACACAGCGACATTAATCATAACTAAATATGCTGATTTATGTGTCAAACCATTGTTTTGTCTGCTTTTTTGGAAAGAATACTCAACCTTGGACCAAAACGGAAAACAAAAAATAATTAGCTCTCAAAGAGTTAATACCACCTTGCATTTCATTGTGTGTGTGTGTACCGTAAACTTTAGATTTGTACTAATCGTTACTGCTCAGGGCCTGCATGTCAAATTATTAAGAGTCCAGTAAGCGTTAACTGGTTCACAAGGTCGTCAGACACTGAAAATACAGTCATATGAAAAAGTTTGGGAGCCACTCTTAATTCTTTGGATTTTTGTTTCTCATTGGCTGAGCTTTCAAAGTAGCAACTTCCTTTTAATATCTGACATGCCTTATGGACACAGTAGGATTTCAGCAGTGACATTAAATTTATTGGATCAACAGAAAATATGCATCATAACAAAATTAGACAGGTGAATAAATGTGGGCACCCCAACAGAGATATGACATCAGTACTTAGCTGAGCCTCCTTTTGCTCCTTTGAGCCTCTAGACGCTGTCCTCCTATAGCCTGTGAGGAGTGTCTGGACTCTGGATGTTGGTATTTCTGACTGTTCTTCATACAAAATCTCTCCAGTTCAGTTCAATTTGATGGACAGCCTGCTTCAAATCATCCCAGAGATTTTCGATGATATTCAAGTCAGGGGACTGTGATGGCCGTTCCAGAACATTGGACTTCTCCCTGTGCATGAATGTCTTTGTAGATTTCAAACTGTGTTTTGGGTCATTGTCTTGTTGGAATATCCAACCCCAAGAAT
>NC_053169.1:7718024-7766500 GCF_016835505.1 Polypterus senegalus
TCACCTATTGTCACACGCATAGGGGACAGCTGAAGCGCTTTAGTGACCGTAATTCTGCCACCGCTCCAGAAGCTGGCGCTGATGCCTTTCTCCCCCTTTCTCCGTCTGCAGACCGGTTGACGGACAGCCAGAACACCTCTGACATCACTTCCTGTGTCCCCCCTCCTGGCCCCACCTCTTCCTGTAAGAAGGGCCCAAAATCAGAAAGCCTCTGCCATCTTGGGATAATTCCGATTTGCAGTCACGTCTGCAGAGACGACGCCACGACAGTCAGGTGTCTTTTTATATTTTGCTGTAACCCCTTGGTGTATAATGTGACCCTCTAAATTAGTATTTTATAAATTAGGGGTCTCGACCAGGGTCACGTGATGTCGAGAAGTGGGTCACCCTGAGTCGTGAGTTACAACTGTGCTGAAGTAGAAAGGGTCGCCAATGTTTTGTGGAAAGCCTGGTGATGGGCTGCCAACTCCTTATTGTGGTCTTGTCTTTCTGTTACAAAGGGTAAGATTTTGCCAAGGTAGGGCCCATACCTGGGTGGGGTGCCAGTCTGTCACATGGTGAACACGCACAAGGCCAATTTATCACCTGACATGAATGTCTTTGAACTGTATGGGCAAACTGGAGCACCTGGGGCCGGACACGGGGAGAACATGCAAACCAAACACAGGGCGCACCCGAGACTCTGGTCTCCTTGTTGTGAGGCAGCGGCTACCACTGTGCCACCATTTTAGATATACGGTCAAAAAATTAGTTACCAAATCATTGAGGCTAATGTCTTTTTTGCACCTGTGCCGTATCACAATGGCTAAAATATGAGGCAAGGAAACTGGGGGTGAGCGAGGGGTGAACCACTTAATGCTGGCCATCCTAATTCCCTGGGGGTGAAAGCTGGCAGCAGAGACACGCAGACCAACTCCACTTTAAGAAGGAGGGAATCCATTGCTAAAAAGGGCAACTTTAATAACCCGATTCAAATGGAAAAACGATTTTTGAGGAAACCCCGGTCAGGAAAATGACCCCCATTTTTTATTCACATAACACAGGTTGACATAATAATACCATTATTCACCAAAAAAAAGCCCCCAATAATATTTGATAAAGCGATTTACGTGGAATTTATCGACTTGTGGTTTCACATTCAAAGGACTGGCCGTTTGGGTCTTCTTGGGGTTTTCCGAGTACCTGCTTGTGGAGCTGATAAAGTGAGCGGCGCACGGGACAAGTCAAGTGAAGCCCACCAGACTGAAGCCTGCAGATTAACCCCACCCTGTGATGTACTAACAAACGTTTAGCGTTTACTGTTTTTGTCGTCTTGTCATGTTTCAGATTTTCAGGTTATCACCACAGGTTTTATGATTGATTAATTGTGTACTCGCTCTCTCTCTCTTTAATTATGTTCCTTGCTGATTGTGGGTGGAGCCACAGGAGGCGGGGCCCCATTCTGATGTCACCACTCCTGAGCCCGCCCTGTGCTGAGTGTTCTGCTAGGACTGCGTGAATATTCAAACAGGGATCAGAAGATGAAGTTGAACAGCAAATGGAGGACACACTTGCGTCGAAAACCAAAGAGATACAAAGGGATGTTCGGCCAAGCCAGAGATGTGAGACAAGAACACAAACCGTAAGACGCAAAGTCAGTCAGAAAACCAAGAAAGAAAATGCAGAGAGGAGCACATTAAGACTTAAATTTATCCAAATACGGATTCCAAGATGGTGTATGATGTGACCCTTTATATTAGTATTTTTTAAACTAGGGGTCACGACCAGGGTCACGTGATGTTGACAACTGGGTCACCCTGAATTGTGAGTTATAATTGTATTGAATTAGAAAGTTTCACGAAAGTTTTGCGGAAAGCCTGGCGGTGGGTTGCCGCTTCTCTCCGGCACGATGACTGCCAGCTGTTCTCTAAGGAACCCACTCCTGGATGCCAGTCAGAATGGCGATTCTCAAAGAAAAGACAATGTTTGAAGGTGATTCTCCAAGAGGAGAGGGAAGGAGATCGCCAGCAGTTCTCCAATGGGGAGCGGGGACGATGACAAAGACACAAAGACACCCAATAGGCAAAAATGTTTAAGAACCACTGCTTTATGGGGTTGTGCCGATGACATCACGCAATTATAATCCCGGGGGGCTTCTGGGAGGTTGTCTAGGCAACAGCAGACACAAAAGCCAAAAAATGGTGGCAACCACCAATATTCAAAAGGGCTCCACGATAAGACTATAAAACATTATAACTTCGGAATGAATCAGAGTAGGATGAAATAAATGTTGGAATCTCGTTCCTCAACCTCAAAAATCCCAGGACAGCCATGAAAAAGTCTCCGAAACATCTCAGGAAACCACAAAAAATTGTAGTAAAGGACATCAATGACAGTTCTGTGAAGGCTCAGGAGTGGAGATCATTTTATTTATTTGTGTTGTTCTGCAACGACTGCGATTTCTGTTTGGATTTACTGCTTTTCTGAGAAATTCTTCTCCGTTTTTTTTTGGATTCTGCCTCATGCATTGGGACTGGTCAGCAGTGGAGGGCCTTTCACGCAAGTCCATTTGGGGTTTTTTTCTGCTATGTTTGGTCTTTTTTGCCTAATTTTCTATTTTTTTGCTAATAAATCTTCTATTTTTAAAAAACGTTTCCTTGCCCTTCTTATGCACAAGCCAAGGGGTTGACGGTTATCCTCCCTCTTATCTGGCTTTTTGACATATCTGTGGGCCTTTCGTGTGGTTTTGCCAGCTCCCACTATCTGGGGCCTGGCTGAGTTAAGACCCTGGCCTGCTTTCTCTGCTCATTTTTGGAGGTCTCACACCCATTCTGCCACGGCGGAGACTCCATTTTGTAACATGTGTCTGTCAGGGCCTCCTTTTTGGAATATATTTTGTATCCCACCTCAGGGATTTCTGTTTAAACTTTTGTCTCTGCTACCCCAAGAAATCCACTGGCTTCATTTATTCTTAATACATTCTTGTAGTTATTAGCTTGAGTTTTGTTTCGAGCCTAAGGTGCTATTGCTGATTCTTGTTACCAGGACTGTCCCAGAGTAGCTGTGTCCTCAGATGTTGTGGCACTGAAGAAAGAAGAGGTTACACTCGAGTGACGTAGAAATATAGATTAGGAGCATCACATCATGTGAGCTCTTAAACGGCTGACCGACATTTACTGTTACTTATGGCGCTCAACATCTGGCGGGGCTGTGGCCACTGGACCTTCATGCTGAAGAGCTGCTGGTCACAAGCTGATCAACAAGCCCCCTGAGTATGCCGGGAAACACAAAGCTCCATGACCTCAAGGGGTGTCATTCACTTCTCAAAGTGCGCCTCCTTTGACGGCTCCCTGGACTCCTTCCCTTTCATGGATAACAAGTTTATTAGTTTGGATTCGGTGGAATAAGGGGGCAGCCTCAGCCTTCGCTGCTGTTATGTAGCCTGAGTCAACGCAGACAAACTAATTAAAAATCACTTCTGAGGGCCTTCACCTGCAGCTCTTCAAGTCTGATCTGAAAGAATGAGCCCGGGGCGGAGATAAGCATTAAATGGAAAGCATCAGTGATGGAATAGTCTTGTTACAGTGCCAGATAAGGACGAAGAGAGAAAATCGAATTAAATCTGCCGATCGAATTGTCAAACGCTGTCATTAAAACTGAAGATTTAAAAAGGCACACAGGAACACGAAGAGACAAGGAATAAATCAGGAACCCAAATTAAACATTTAACCACTTAGATAGATAGATAGATAGATAGATAGATAGATAGATAGATAGATAGATAGATAGATAGATAGATAGATAGATAGATGCAAAGGCACTATATAATAGATAGATAGATAGCTTGTGCAAAATAATAAAAAAAAAATAATAATACCATTGGTGCCTGGGGGCTCTGCTGTTTAGGTGGGGGGGGGCATGGCAAACTGAACTGAAAATGAAGTAAACAACAGGAGCCCCTCGGGACATGCGAGCTTGGAAGGGAAAAGGCAAACAAACACACAGACACACACACAAAGTAAACAGGAGGTGGCGCTAAAGAGGACTTGCAGTGCACCTCTGACGCTGGTCGAGGGCACACAGAACATTAAATGCAACAACAGGTGGGATTTGGGATGAAACACAAATGGGATGAAATCACTGCCGGTGGTCCGTGACGGGTCACGAGGGGTCATTTTGGCTGCTGTAGCAGGCCTGTTTTTGCAGTTTGCTCCTTTCTGAGCTGCTGCTGTATTTAACCTGAAGACGTGATGTTCTTGCACTGGCTTCCAGTCCAAGGTTGGTTCCTTCCTTCTGTTCCATATTGCTGGGAAGTCCTTAGTTTACACACACATATCTTCTCAATTCAGTCATGTGACTATCCATTTATGTTATATAGTGCCAGTTGAAAGGGGCCGGCTAAGGTGGCCCACACATCTGATTAGGACGCCTCCTTGCAGAGGTGCTGTGGGGACATCCAACCTAGGGGGAGACCTCCAGGCAGACCTACACTCTTGAAAATCCTGGTTCTTTAATGGCACTTGAGGGTTCTATACTGGGTTGTGTTGTTCCATCATTGCTTGGCCAAGCACTCTATCTATCTATTATATAGTGCCTTTCATATGTATCTATCTATCTGTCTGTCTATTATATAGTGCCTTTTATTTCTATCTATGAATCTATTTATTAAATAGTGCCTTTCATAAATATTGTGTCTATCTATCATATAGTGCATTTCTTATCTATTATATAGTGCCTTTTATTTCTATCTATGTATGTATCTATTAGATAGATAGATAGATAGATAGATAGATAGATAGATAGATAGATAGATAGATAGATAGATAGATAGATAGATAGATAGATAGATATGAAAGGCACTATATAATAGATAGATAGATAGATAGATAGATAGATAGATAGATAGATAGATAGATAGATATGGAAGGCACTATATAATAGATAGATAGATAGATAGATAGATAGATAGATAGATAGATAGATAGATAGATAGATAGATAGTGGAAGGCACTACAAATGTTTGAGATTCATCAAATACAATGCATATGTCTCTGTTATTTTTTCATTTGGTATGAGATTTAAAAAAGCAGTGCTATTGTTTGCCATGCACCATTTGTTGAATTGGGAAATGCAATGCATTTTATTACTCCAAATGTTTGTGATGTGCCATCTGTTGGAATGAGAAGTGCAGTGCATATGTCTGTCTCATGTGGCATTTGGTATGGAATTCATAAACGTAGTGTTAATTTTTGTGATGCCCCATCTGTTGGAATGGCAAATGCAATGCATTTCATCACAACAAATATATGTGATGCGCCATCTGTTGGAATAAGAAATGCAATGCATAATATTACTAGAAATATTAGTGCTGCAGGTTCTACTGGAATGGCACATGCACTGTATTTTATTACTACAAATGCCTGTGATGTTCTGTCTGTTGGAATAAGAAATGCAATGCATATGTCTCTGTCATAGGCTATTTGGTGTGGGATTTGTAAAAGCAGTACTAATGTTTGTGATGTACCATTTGTTGGAATGGAAATGCATTTTATTTCTATAAATGTTTGCAATGTGCCATCTGTTGGAACGGAAAATGCAATGCATATGTCGCTGTTAAGTGCCATTAAGTAGGGTTAATGTTTGGGACATGGCAATGCATTTTATTGTAACAAATGTCTGTGATGCACCATCTGTTAAAATGGCAAATGCAATGCAATTTATTACTACAAATGTTTAGGTTATGCACCATCTGTTGGAATGACAGAGACATGGTAACTTGACAGACACACACTCACTTATCCTTTTCTTAAGATAAAGTTGTTAAATGTATTTTTTAAAGAATGTTATCAGAGGTTCCTTTGAGTTCTGACCTTCCTCTTTCTAAAGTCTAATCAATTGTTCTCATTCATTACCCCTAAATGTTAGTGACACCGAGTCGAGTCCTGTGGCAGTCTAGACCTCTGCCTCTCAATCGGTAAGCAGCAGCCTATCCAGGTGTGCTAATGGAGAAGTCCCTCCACCCAAGTCAGTAAGCAGACCTCTGACTTCTTCTCATATTACATAGATGGGGGGCTTAAAGCCACTCCCACTTGCCCCTCCATTGAGTGAACCCCCCAAATGCCACCTGGCCGAGAGAGAAAGAGAGAGGGCGCTTTGCCAAAGTAGACAGAGGGGCACATAACGGAGAATCAGCTAATTCGTTACAGAGGGACTTGAGCAGCAGACAGGCGTGGACAGATTTATGGACAGTGAAATTTAATGGAAGTAAATGTAAAGTATCACACGTAGGAAGTCAAAAGGTGAGATTTGAATACACCATGGAAGTTGGACACGTGAAAGTGCGCCGTATGAGAAGGACTCGCAGTCGGAGTCACAGTGGACTTCTCTCCATCCACATCCAGATGGTGGACAGAAGCCACTAAGGAGGCCGGTAAGATGTCAGGTCAAACACCACGAAGTGCGCAGCGCAAGTCAAGGAAGGTTATATAATAAGGTGAACCTTCACCTGGAGGATTGGGGTCAAGTCTGGTCCTGCAAATTATTAAAAAAAAAAAGACAAAGCAGCACAAGCAAAAGTCCAGAGAGGAGCAATCGGGCTAATTAGAGGACTAAGAGGTCTGAGCTGTGAGGAGAGACTGAAGGACTTGAACAAACAGAGATGAAGATGTGACATTAGTGAAGTCTTTAAAATTCTGAAAGGAATCAGTGCAGTAGATGACACTTGGTGACACGGCTGGAAACTCGTTAAGAGGAGGGGGGTCCACATCTGGTACCACTGAGGTCCTCTACTCCTTCTCAACCAATCAGATTAGCTGATGATGGCCACCCCAGCCTCAGTCCGGACCCCTCTATATATGTGCAGCTCCAGGCTGGTGGAGCGAGCTGCCCATCTCCATTTGGAGGTCTGACTCCCTCAACGTGTTTAAGAAGCCCCCGAAGACCCCCTCGTTCAGTGTGTTTCTCTCTAACGGATGGGTTTTGTAAACTCTGAATTGTAACTCGCTTGTATTTTGTAGATTTTTGTATTTTGTGTCATCACTTGTGAGGATCAGTTCTGTCATCTTGTCCTGTCAGACTTGTTTCCATACAGACTGAGGATCAGTTTTTTCACCTTGTCCGGTCGCACTTGTGTCTACTCGATTACCACGACCGCTTTGCGAAAGTGTCTGCTAAGATAATAAATGAGATTCCACACAGACGTTAAAAAGATTCCCTTCACATCAAGAACCACAGGGCACAAGGCATAAGTGACCAAGGAGTGTGGCGGACCGTAGGACTTTAGGTACTTTCAGATCTCGACTTGAATTTCCATGAACAGGATGGCCGAGCTTGTTGGGCTGATTGGCCCGTTCTTCTCCTCACAGCTTATTTTTTTTTCAAACGTTTCTAATCCCACCCAATTCCCTCTTGGCCGTGGCTACGCTCTTCAGTCGTTTTCCAGCTTTTTCCGAAGTTTGTCTTAACTTACAGGAAATGAAAAAGGACAACTTTGGTCGTTCTTACCCGCAATCTCTGAATGTGAATGCCTTGCTTCTCAGCCATGAGCAGGAAACTCTTAAACTGAAAATCGTCAAGAAGGATGTAGACGGGAACTCCTCGGATCGACACGTCCACAATCTCCTTGAAGATGTCCACGTCAGTGAAGATGTCCATGACGATCGCGATGACCTGTAAGAAGAAACAACAAGAGAGTGGTGAGAAAAGTCCTGGAGGAGGTCACACCACAAACAGGGCGTGTTATGTGAATGGAAACCAGTGGACTGTGTGAGTTGTGTGGCTCCCCATCCATGAGATTATCCATCCATCCACCCATCCATTATTCAAACTGCTATATCTTAACTACAGGGTCATGGGGGTCTGCTGGAGAAATCCTAGCCACCGCAGGGCACACACACACACACACACTCACCACACACTAGGGACAATTTAGGATCGCCAATGCACCGAACCTGCATGTCTTTGGACTGTGGAATGAAACCCACGCAGACACGGGGAAAACATGCAAACTCCACGCACGCAGGGATGACCTGGGAAGCGAACCCGGGTCTCCTAACTGCAAGGCAGCAGCACTACCCACCGTGCCACCCTCCATGAGATTATCGATAATCTGTTTCCAGATATACTGCATGTATATGGGTGACCTTAAGTGCAATGCAGCAGCCAACCCTCAAGGGGGCGCCAATCTGTATTAAACCACACTGATATACTCAACTGCACTTAATTCTGATGGACCAGTTTAAACTGACCAGTTAACCAGACCTGCACGTTATTGGGATGCTGGGTGACGTCTCTGTGGACGTGGCAGTTCGATAGTGACTGGGGTTTGGACCACTGCAAGGCCACAGCAGCAGCCCTATCTATTGTGTTATCACATTCTCCTGAGAGTTTTATTCGTCCATCCATTCACCGGATGTGCTTGAGCCATTACAGCCTCACAAGATGCTGGAACCTGTTGTAGAAGTTGTGGCATATCCTCCGGCTGGGACACCTCTACCTTGGAAGGACCGATGGAAGGAGCTTATCCGGAGCATTGCCTGCCCCGAATCGCCAGAGGAAAGCCCCTCCCTGAAGTGCGGTGGTACCATGGGTTTGGAGCATGGAAGCTCAACCCTGCTGGGGACCCGTGGTCACCACCAGGGGGAGCCTGGAGAGCTCCTGAGCCCCTTCCGCCACACCCAGCAGTGCTGCTGAAACTGGGTCAACGAGCACCTGGAGCCACTCCAGGTGCCATATAAAAGGAGACAGCAGCCGCTACTCTGGGAGCCAGAGTCAGGTGGGAGAAGATGAAGCTTGACCGGGAGGAGTGGAGGGAGAAGAGAAGAGAAGAGGAAAGGAAAGAAAAAGAAAAGATTGTGCTCTATGTACTGTGCTGTGGGGAGCAGGCTGAAGTGCCCCCCCAACTGTAAAGAAACGTGTGTGCTATGTGACAACTGCTGTCTGAGTGTCTGTGACGGGTAGGGAGGTTGGTATGCCCTCTGGGGGTCCACAAAGTACCAGGTTCAAGAGAACTGACCGTTTATTATTATATGCACAGCCCCAGGGGGGTCTATCTGAAGTTACCGATTTAATAACACGTGCATGTCTTCAAAGGGACCGAGAAGAACCAGGGTGCCAGGAAAAGACACACAAAGATGCAACGAGAACATTGGAGGGTCAACCAAGACAACAGCCAGGCTTGGAATTTCAAGCTGTGCGACAAGAGTCCGCCTTTCACTAGACGGAGGGGTCGGAGCAAGATGGACTGCAAATAATAACGAGGAAGACGCTATATCAAGAAAATGTACTCTTATTATATACCGTGTTTCTGGTCTTCGATTGATTGGTCACATGATACAACAATGAGAAAAACATGTGCTAGAAAACCAGAGGAATCTTTCAGGTTCATTGTTCTCTCATTTGCTCATTTGCTGAGCTGTTTGTCTTGCCATATGACCGGATAGAACCGGTAAAGACGAGTGTTTGAGGTCAGCGTTGCATGAAGGTGTAAAAGCACGAAGCATGTCCTCTGAGACTATTGTCACGTGTGGCCACCAGAGGACGCGCCAGCCACCCCAGACCTGACACAGACAGACACCGGGCAAAAGTTTCAGTGGGACACACCGTTTATTTACAGTGGGAACGCTTCAAACACGACAAGCAGCACAAGGACAATACAGAGCAGAGCACACGGACAGCCCCCCGTATCCTGTTTCTCCTTCTGATTGGCTCTCTCTCTCTCTCCATCCTTCTGATTGGCTCTCTCTCTTAATCCCGATGATTGGCTGTCTGTCTCTCTCTCTTTTTCTGTTTTTCTTTCTCCATCTGATTGTCTTCCTCTCTTTCTTTCTACTTCTGTCTCTTTGTCTCTCCTTCTGATTGGATCTCTCCCTCTCTCTCTCTCTCTTCCTGATTAGCGCTCTCTCTTTTTCTCTTTCTCCATTTGATTCTCTCTCTGTCTTTCCCTCTCCTTCTGATTGTCTCTCTCTCTCTTTTTCTGTTTCTGTTTCGCTCCCTTGCTCTCCCCTGATTGGTTCTCTCATTTTCTCTCTCTCTCTCTCTCTATCTGATTGGCTTTCTCTCTTTCTTTCTCCTTCCGAGGGTTTCTCTCCTTTCTTTCTCCTTCCGATTGTCTCTCTCCCTTTCTCTCTCCTGATTGGCTCTCTCTTTTTTCTCTTTCTCTATCTGATTCTCTCTCTCTCTCTCTCCTTCCGATTGTCTTTCTCTCTTTCTCTCTCCTTCTGATTGTCTCTCTCTCTCTCTCTCTCTTTCCCTGAACTTCTCCTCCTGCTGGCCGGTGGCTCCTTTGAAGCTGTACCTAGGAGTGATCCAGGTGGCTTGTTAGTGACGTCTGCAATCACTCCCAGGTGTGGCGAGAGCCCAAAGTAGGGCAGCTGTGAACTCCAATTCCCAGTGTGCCCTGGGGGAATCCATGGTGCCAGAGCAACCCAGTAGGGTGTTCCCTCTAGTCCCCCGGGGGAGATAATGCTCTGGCTATGCTTTGTCTCCCCTCAGGTCATTCTACAATGTTTGTGTCCCACCCGGGCAGGGCCCCTGGCTTTCCACGACACATTCACTAATGGAAGATTTGAGAAGAAAGATGGGACCTGCATGGGACTCATTGAGGAGACCCTGGAAGTCAGCCCCTCACATTTCGACTCCCCATTAGCACAAAATCGTTGCAGGAAAATATGAAAAAGACATAAATACCCTGGCAAACTGACAGACGGGGTTCCAATCCATGCATTGCAAACGGAGGTCCTGCCAGAAACACGTGTAATGTAAGAAGACCCCCCACCCAAGTACGACACTCATTGGCTATCTAGGCGTTGACGAGAGCTGATGCCGTCCATCCAGGTTGTATTCGGGGTACACGATAAACCTTATTAGGCTAAACTGGGGGTGTTATGGATAATGAGGGGTCAACTCGAAAGGGGGTGTCCAGAAGAGAAACTGTAAATCGAACAAAGAGTCAAACCCTGAAATTAGTCCTGTCTTCCATCTTTACACAATTCTAACCCAAAGACTCGTAAGCAGTAACGCTGACATCTACACGACGTTTGTTTTTCTCCAAATATCCACAACCCTGCATGGTGACGCATCTGACGCAATGATTTTTCTAGTGGTGTGCTGATGGCATCCATCCATCCATTATCCAACCCGCTGAATCCTAACACAGGGTCACGGGGGTCTGCTGGAGCCAATCCCAGCCAACACAGGGCACAAGGCAGGAACAAATCCTGGGCAGGGTGCCAACCCATCGCAGTGCTGATGGCATTTTTTTGCATAACTTCGTGGGATTGTGCTCCATGGCAGCTGTCGTCCCATCACGATGACGGTGACACAAAATGGGGACACCCCGGGAAAGACAAAAAAGAGACAAAAACAACGTAAAATCATTTCTAATGATGGAAAGCCTTATAAAAATAAATGTAACATTCATATTCAGGACCACAGAAAACCTGTAATGGGAAACAACAAGTAAGAAGAGATTACTAGCATCACGACAAAGAGAGCCAAATCGTCACACTGGTCCAGATTAAATCATACTGCACTAGTTGTGCTGCCCGTCTAAGAAGGATTGAAATCGAAATGTTCAATACGGACCTCAGTGTTAACATTGGCAGTGCATCATCTGTTGGAACATATCTTGCAATGCATGTTGTAATAAAATGTATTGGATTTATCATTCCAACAGATGGCGCATCACAAATATTTGTAGAAATAAAATGCAAAGCTGCAATACTACAAATGCCTGTGATGCGCCACCTGTTGGAATGACAAATGCAATGCAAATGGCTCTAATATGTGTGTTCACCCTGCGATGGACCGGCGCCCCTGTGCTTGCTGGGATAGAATACCTGTCACCCTGCTCAGCGTAAAGAGGGTCAAGAAAATGGATGGATGGACAATATAAGATGTATTTGACATTACTTGGAGATTGTAAACTCCCTGAATAAAAATTCAAGTACTTGTGTGTTGGGGTGTGCGAGTGTTTGCCCTGTGATGGACTGGACCTTAACTAGGAACAGAGATCTGAACACATCACACCAGTCTTAGCGTCACTACACTGGTTACCGGTGCCATTTAGAATTGACTTTAAAATCCTGCTGATGGTTTACAAAGCCTTCAATAATCTGCTCCATCCAATATCTCAGAATGTCTCTCACCTTACATTTCAAGTCTTTACCTCAGATCTTCAAATGAGTGTCTGCTTAGAATTCCAAGAGCTAAACTTAAAGGAAGTGGTGAGGCGGGCGGGCGGCCTTCTGCTGTTAGGCACCTCAAATCTGAATGCCTGGCCGACAGCAACATGCCTTTAAAAAACTGCTAAAAACATATTACTTTAATTTGGCTTTCTCAGAGCTTCATGTTAGTGTAACCCTGATATTCTGTATATGCACTGAATTATCATGGTGGCTCCACAATCCATGCTAATCCCTATTTTCTCTGCTGTTCTTTTTCCGGTTTTCTGTGATGCCAATCTGTGCCCCTCACCACCTGATCAAAGCACCATGCAGTCCCTACATTGATGGATTGAAGGCCAGAAGTCCATATGACCTTCATCATCATCAAATTCTTCCACGTGAAAGCCTGAAAACCATGAGGACTGATTGAGATCATTGATTTTAGGGGGGCTGGGTGGTCTCGTGCCCTCGAACCCCCTGCAGATTTTTTTTTTTTTTCTCCAGCCGTCTGGAGTTTTTTCTATGTTTTATTCTGTCCTCCCTGGCCATTGGACCTTACTTTTATTCTATGTTAACTAGTATTGTCTCATTTTATTTTCATATATATTTTGTCATTTTTTTCTTTCTTCATCCTGTAAAGCACTTTGAACTACAGCATTCGAATGAAAATGTGCAACAGAAATAAATGTTGTTGGTGTTGGAATCCTGTCCAGATGTTAAGCCTGCTTTGCGCCCTGTGCTTGGTGGGACAGACGCCAGCCCCTCGCAAACCTGCTCAGGAATAAGCAATAAGCAGGCTTACAGAATCATACGGTATAACATCCATCCATCCATCTTCTGAACAGACTTTTCCAGGGCTGGATCAGCTGGGACAACTTGAACCTTAGCAAACACATGGCAGGAGCAAGACCTGAACGGGATGCCAATCCACCTGTAGGGAACACACTCAGATACCCAAAAGGGACATTTTAGCATCACCAGTCCACCTAACGTGCATGACTTTGGACTGTGAGAGGAAACCACATTGGCACAGGGAGAACACGCAAACTCCATGCCAGGGAGGACAAGGGACACAAGCCCTGGTTTCGTTATACTGCGAGGAAGCAGCACTAGCACTGCGTCACCATGCCACATTATATTATATTATATTATATCAGCATGGTGGCACAGTGGTAGCGCTGCTGCCTCGCAGTTAGAAGACCCGGGTTCGCTTCCTAGGACCTCCCTGCATGGAGTTTGCATGTTCTCCTCGTGTCTGCATGGGTTTCCTTCCACAGTCCAAAGACATGCAGGTTAGGTGCATTGGCGATCCTAAATTGTCCCTTGTGTGTGCTTGATGTGTGTGTGTGTGCCCTGCGGTGGGCTGGCGCCCTGCCTGCTGTTTGTTTCCTGCCTTGCGCCCTGTGTTGGCTGGGATTGGCTCCAGCAGAACCCCGTGACCCTGTAGTTTGGATATAGTGGGTTGGATAATGGATAGATGGATGGGTGACTGACTGAGTGAAAAGTGTCTGGGTGGCACGGTGGCGCAGTGGGTAGCGCTGCTGCCTCACAGAGTTTGCTTCCCGGGTCCTCCCTGCATGCAGTTTGCATGTTCTCCCCGTGTCTGCGTGGGTTTCCTCCCACAGTCCAAAGACATGCAGGTTAGGTGCATTGGAGATCCTAAATTGTCCCTCGTGTGTGCTTGGTGTGTGGTGTGTGTGTGTGTGTGTGCCCTGCAGTGGGCTGGCGCCCCCCCAGGGTTTATTTCTTGCCTTGCTCCCTGTGTTGGCTGGGATTGGCTCCGGCAGACCCCCGTGACCCTGTAGTTAGGATATAGCGGGTTGGATAATGGATGTATATATTATATTATATTATATTATATTATATTATATTATATTAGTCAGTCAGTCATCGTCCAACCCCTTATATCCAAACACAGCCTAACCAGCACATCTTTGGGGTGTGGGAGGAGACCCCACGTGAACTTGGGTCTCTGCAGCTTATGCTAACCGCTGTGCCACCGCACTGCCCCTGAGCGCCAGCAGTTTGGACTTGCCCGTCGGCCTCCTGTTATCACATTCTTCTCCGAGGGCAGAGAGGGCTGAGATGGGCGGAGGTCCGCCAAACTTTCTTGAATTCCTGAGCACCTCTTGTGCTTTTCTCAGCTGCCATTGCTATAAACTTTCACCAGTGGCATTTTGATCCCAATTAAGGTACGGTAGCTTTCATTTCGTAAATATGGTGTGTTCATGCACAGACTCTTTCACTCTCCACAAGCCCATTAAGGAAGAAGAATAATTACGTTCTAATTATTAGCAGTAATATATATATAAAGCTCAGCCGCTCAACTTGTCTAACCGGCAGTTGCAATCAACAAAGACGTTGGCCGTAATTAAACTCCGCCGGTGCGCGGCGTCCGCCTCTCCGCAAGCCGTGGCTCCCCGCTGTCAAGTGCCTGAGCGAAGGTTGCGGTTAAGAGCGTCCGCGCCAAGAAGTGCTAATTAGGGGCCGCAGCCCCCCTGGGGCGTGCGCCACGGCCGCCGACTCGAGTTGCGATCGCGCCTGTCTTTGTCTTTTGAGATCTTATATGTTTATTTTTAGAGACACTCTAATGCACGGAAACATTTACCATTCAATGGCCTGTTTGTGCTTTGAAGAATAAGCCAAAGAAAGACGCTTTTGACACCACTGACCACGAGATCTCGCTGTTATGGCTTGAGCATCTGGTGGGGCTTCAAGGGGCTGCCCTGGACTGGTTCGGGTCGTGTCTTGCTGGTAGACACTTTTCAGTCAGTCATTGTCCAACCTGCTACATCCTAACACAGGGTCACGGGGGTCTGCTGGAGCCAATCCCAGCCAACACAGGGCACAAGGCAGGAACACATCCCGGGTATGATGCCAGCCCACATACACACCGTGGGAGGAAACCGGAGCTGACATACACGAAAACGAATAAGACTCATTGAAGAGATCCATCCATCCCGCTATATCCTAACTACAGGGTCACAGGGATCTGCTGGAGCCAATCCCAGCCAACACAGGGCGCAAGGCAGGAAACAAACCCTGGGCAGGGCGCCAGCCCATTGCACGACACACACACACACACACACACACACACACACACACACACACTAGGGACAATTTAGGATCGCCAATGCACCTAACCTGCATGTCTTTGGATTGTGGGAGGAAACCCACGCAGACACGGGGAGAACATGCAAACTCCACGCATGGTGGACCCGGGAAGCGAACCCTGTGAGGCAGCAGTGCTACCCACTGCGCCACCGTGCCACCCAGACACTTTTCACTCAGTCAGTCACTCATCCATCTATCCATTATCCAATCCGCTATATTCTAACTACAGGGTCACGGGGGTCTGCTGGAGCCAATCCCAGCCAACACAGGGCGCAAGGCAGGAAACAAACCCTGGGCAGGGCGCCAGCCCATTGCATGGCGCACACACACACACACTAGGGACAATTTAGAATCGTCAATGCACCTAACCTGCATGTCTTTGGACTGTGGAAGGAAACCCATGCAGACACGAGGAGAACATGCAAACTCCATGGGCCTCCTAACTGCGAGGCAGCAGTGCTACCCACTGTGCCACCATGCCGCCCAGACACTTTTCAGTCAGTCAGTCAGTATCCTTCAATTCCTGATTCTCGTTTGCTGCTCCTGTTAAGTGTGCTGTTCCTCATTTCCGGTCCTATTTTATTTTCCTATTTATCTGTATCCTATTGGAGTTATATTTCAGGAAGTTTACTGTTTCTTTTCATTGTTATGCTGATGATGCACTTGTCTAGATTCCTGTGTCTCAATGAACAAGAAGATGGTACTTTTCTATTATCGTGATGCAAGATGTATTATCGTTTTTAGGATTAGGCACCCAAAGGGAACATTAACATTAGGGACCTATGGGTAACTACGCTCCACTCCTACTAACTTTAAGTTTAGAAAAGTACCAAAGATCCTGGACGGCTGACAATGTTCTTGATCTCAAACAAAAATAAAAATGGAAGTTTATGACTGCTATTTGTTACCATAGAATTGAAAAATACCTTACTTTCCCTCATTTTATGTTTTAATCAAAAATCAAATTCTGAAAATTCCTTTCCTTTTCATTTTTACTTCTAAAACAAAATTTCAAATACCAAAAAGTACACGGACTGTGAAGTCACAAAGAAGGTTTGAAAACTGACAGGCCTGCAAATTCACCAGTGCTTTCCAATGGGGAAGATTCTGGAACTTCAGAAAACGTTGCTCCGTATTTGAGAAACTCTCAACGAAAACTCAAGGGTCTCACCGGGTTTCCGGATGGATGTCGACTTTTGTCGACGCATTGGGGTTGAAGGATGACGACATTCAGTGGACCGAGGGCGATGAAAGCTGTAAACGCTGCTGTAAAATCGAACCGTTACGTGACAGGTAGACCCTCTTTGCTTGGAGGACCGTCAGACTTGTTGACTTGACGCCCGATCTCTCCTTTTGTGTGTGTGTGTGAGGAGCACAGAGTAAACAACGTCTAGAATGGCAGCAAATGTTGGGCATTATTAACTTTTTGGATGTTATGGCTGAATCGGACTTTGACTTATCGAACTCCAATTTTGATCTGGAAATTGGAAATGAAAGACTGGTGACGGCATCAGCTGACCGGCACCCAGCAGACTGTAGTACTGGACACGCTCCTGTAGCCAATGCTTATCCTATCATCGGATTGGCTGGCTCAGCGCTGACTTGGCCGTGGAATGGCCAATAGGGGAGGCGGCTTGATGGCCGAGGTCTCCAGGACTCTAAACAAATATTATGGGATATCATCTCCTGTTGAATTCTGCTCTGCACTTGTAATATTTCTATTGCACTATTATACTGTATTGAAGATTACTTGTGTTCTTTTCTGTGGATTGCAGTGTTTCCCAACCTCGGTCCTTTTGTTCCCACCTGCTTCTGTTTTAAATTGGGCTCCTGGGCTAATTAAGTGATGTGTTATTTCCCAAGTTCTGTGTTTTGGGAACAATATAGAAATTATATCTATATACAGTGCGTCCGGAAAGTATTCACAGCTCATCACTTTCTCCACATTTACACCCTTATTCCAAAATGGATTCAAATAATTTTTTTCCTCAGAATTCTACACACAACACCCCATAATGACAACGTGAAAAAAGTTTACTTGAGGTTTTTGCAAATTTATTTAAAATAAACAAACTGAGAAATCGCATGTCCATAAGTATTCCCAGCCTTTGCCATGAAGCTCCAAATTGAGCTCAGGTGTATGCTGTGTCCCCTGATCATCCTTGAGATGTTTCTGCAGCTTCATTGGAGTCCACCTGTGGTCAATTCAGTTGACTGGACATGATTTGGAAAGGCACACACCTGTCTATAGAAGGTCCCACATCTGACAGTTCATGTCAGAGCACAAACCAAGCATGAAGTCAAAGGAATTGTCTGTAGACCTCCGAGACAGGATTGTCTTGAGGCACAAATCTGGGGAAGGTTACAGAAAAAATTCTGCTGCTTTGAAGGTCCCAAAGAGCACAGTGGCCTCCATCATCCGTAAGTGGAAGAAGTTCAAAACCACCAGGACTCTTCCTGGAGCTGGTCAGCCATCTAAACTGAGCATTCGTGAGAGAAGGGACTCAGTCAGGGAGGTGACCAAGAACCCGATGGTCACTCTGTCAAAGCTCCAGAGGTCCTCTGTGGAGAGAGGAGAACCTTCAAGAAGGACAACCATCTCTGCAGCAATCCACCAGTCAGACCTGTATGGTAGAGTGGCCAGAGGGAAGCCACTCCTTAGTAAAAGGCACATGGCAGCCCACCTGGAGTTTGCCAAAAGGCACCTGAAGGACTCTCAGACCATGAGAAACAAAATTCTCTGCTCAGATGAGACAAAGATTGAACTGTTTGGTGTGAATGCCAGGCGTCACATTTGGAGGAAGCCAGGCACCGCTCATTAGCAGGCTAATACCATCTCTACAGTGAAGCATGGTGGTGGCAGCATCAGGAACTGGGAGACTAGTCAGGATAAAGGGAAAGATGACGGCAGCAACGTACAGAGACATCCTGGATGAAAACCTGCTCCAGAGCGCTCTTGACCTCAGACTGGGGCGACGGTTCATCTTTCAGCAGGACAACGACCCTAAGGACACAGCCAAGATATCAAAGGAGTGGCTTCAGGACAACTCTGTGAATGTCCTTGAGTGGCCCAGACTTGAATCTGATTGAACATCTCTGGAGATCTTAAAATGGCTGTGCACCGACGCTTCCCATCCAACCTGATGGAGCTTGAGAGGTGCTGCCAAGAGGAATGGGCGAGACTGGCCAAGGATAGGTGTGCCAAGCTTGTGGCATCAGATTCAAAAAGACTTGAGGCTGGAATTGCTGCCAAAGGTGCATCGACAAAGTATTGAGCAAAGGCTGTGAATACTTATGGACATGGGGTTTCTCCGTTTTTTATTTTTAATAAATTTGCAAAAACCTCCAGTAAACTTTTTTCATGTTGTCATTATGGGGTGTTGTGTGTAGAATTCTGAGGAAAAAAATGAATTGAATCCATTTTGGAATAAGGCTGTAACATAACAAAATGTGGAAAAAGTGATGTGCTGTGAATACTTTCCGGATGCACTGTATACTGTATACTAGCTTTTACCTACGATTTTGTCCGCGCAGGACTCTGTTTTTATATACTTTTTTTTTCAGGAAATATATATATGAAGTAATAGTTATTGCCCATGACTTTCTTCGCGTGAAACTTCTGACGCCGTGGGAGTGTAAATATTTAATTGCTTTTTACAGGATTTTCTTATAAACAATATTTTTTGTTACCAGGCTTGTGGGCGAACTACATAAAACTGACCGTGGGAGAAGCAATCTTCCCTTAAATGTATTTCAAAGTTTGGCCCTGAGACTTCTTTATCGTCATGGCGAAGCATACTTTGAGGGGAAACTGCACTCTCTTAAAGTCAAAGGGGAGCTCATTGGATATTAATTGGAATCCGCGGCACAAACACTTTTTCTCCTTGAGCACACCCAGTCAAAATAATCTATCCATCCATTTTCCAACCCACTATACCCTAACTACAGGGTCACGGGGATCTGCTGGAGCCAATCCCAGCCAACACAGGGCACAAGGCAGGAACCAATCCTGGGCAGGGTGCCAACCCGCACACCAAGCACACACTAGGGCCAATTTAGAATCGCCAATCCACCTAACTGTGGAAGGAAACCCACGCAGACACGGGGAGAACATGCAAACTCCACAACCTGGGAAGCGAACCCGGGTTTCCTAACTGCGAGGCAGCAGCGCTACCACTGCACCACCGTGCCGCCGGTCAAAATAATGGCTTCGATTAAATTTTTATGCAGGGCTTTGACTTGCAGTCTAGTGCCATTACACAGTTTCGGAGGTTTTAAATTCCGAAGGAGCATTACGGGTGTGCCCTTCTGCAGAATAAGCCCATGGTATGGAAGACCCGGTGGTTTAAGGGAATTTCAAAACTCTACCGGATAGTTAACGGCTTCATCTGCATTACAGACAGCGTCTATCGACTTGTAGACCATTTCTTCTCCATCAAAGGAGTTCAGCAGCATGTCATTAATGAACGCAGCTTGATCGTTTTTTGGAGTCAAAATGGCCCATTCAAAAAATCATTCTATAGGCTTATCCTGTATTTGAGCATCCCCTTCCTCATTCCACGCATGCGCGCCGTGTCGTCCGCCCCTCTTCTCAGTGGCAAGAAACGTATTGGAGTGTCCCAAATCACCCCCTTAGGGAAGGAATTTCAAAAAATCCTTTCTTATAGCAGTTATCCATGTCATTATAGGAATGCACTGTCAAAATTTCAGCCCTTTAGGTCCAGCAGTTTGGTCTGTGAGTTGTCTGTTTATATATATATATGGCCAATACCCCCACGCCACCAGGTGGAGCCCTCCCTGCAGCATGGAGGTGCCCCGAATGCCAGCAGGGAATTATGGACATTAGAGTTTTCCTCTACAGCCCTGCTGGATACCACGGGGGCCGCTAGAAGGCGCTGCAGGGAGGAAAAGCGCTTATTTGCCCTACGCCCTGGAAGTACGTCCGAGTCACATGGACAAGAGGAATGATGTACTTCCGGGATGATGAAGAGGATTTTATCTGACCCGGAAGTAAAAAGGAGTCACACGGACTGAAGGATTGGGAACACTTCCGGGTCAGGGACTATAAAAGAGACTGAGAAACACCAGAGCATCAAGCTGAGCTGGGTGGAAGGGTGGCAATGTGTCTGGGAGTAGGAGGATTGTGATTATTGAGTATTGTGTATTAATGAATGAGTATTGTGGAGGGGAGGGTGCGTTGTGCAGTGTTGTTTATTAATAAAGTCAACTGTTGGACTTTTATCTGGTGTCTGACGTATTGTCCGTGGGTTCAAGGGAGTGATAGCGCCCTCTATCTGTCACTATATATATTCTAGCACACGAGTCGTATTCCAAACAAAGGTCGTATACAAAGCAAAATGTTTCATGTCCAAACAGGACATATACCAAGTTGGACTCATTCCAAAGCGGATGTACAGTATACCAAGGTATCACAAAATATATATACACTCACCTAAAGGATTATTAGGACCACCATACTAATACGGTGTTTGACCTTCAGAACTGCCTTCATTCTACGTGGCATTAATTCAACAAGGTGCTGAAAGCATTCTTTACAAATGTTGGCCCATATTGATAGGATAGCATCTTGCAGTTGATGGACATTTGTGGGATGCACATCCAGGGCACGAAGCTCCGCTCCACCACATCCCAAAGATGCTCTACTGGGTTGAGATCTGGTGACTGTGGGGGCCATTTTAGTACAGTGAACTCATTGTCATGTTCAAGAAACCAATTTGAAATGACTCGAGCTTTGTGACATGGTGCATTATCCTGCTGGAAGTAACCATCAGAGGATGGGTACATGGTGGTCATGAAGGGATGGACATGGTCAGAAACAATGCTCAGGTAGCCGATGCCCAACTGGCGCTAAGGGGCCTAAAGTGTGCCAAGAAAACATCCCCCACATCATTACACCACCACCACCAGCCTGCACAGTGGTAACAAGGCATGATGGATCCATGTTCTCATTCTGTTTACGCCAAATTCTGACTCTACCATTTGAATGTCTCAACAGAAATCGAGACTCATCAGACCAGGCAACATTTTTCCAGTCTTCAACTGTCCAATTTTGGTGAGCTCGTGCAAATTGTAGCCTCTTTTTCCTATTTGTAGTGGAGATGAGTGGTACCCGGTGGGTCTTCTGCTGTTGTAGCCCATCCGCCTCAAGGTTGTGCGTGTTGTGGCTTCACAAATGCTTTGCTGCATACCTCGGTTGTAACGAGTGGTTATTTCAGTCAAAGTTGCTCTTCTATCAGCTTGAATCAGTCGGCCCATTCATTCTCCTCTGACCTCTAGCATCAACAAGGCATTTTCCACAGGACTGCCGCATACTGGATGTTTTTTTTTCCTTTTCACACCATTCTTTGTAAACCCTAGAAATGGTTGTGTGTGAAAATCCCAGTAACTGAGCAGATTGTGAAATACTCAGACCGGCCCGTCTGGCACCAACAACCATGCCACGCTCCAAATTGCTTAAATCACCTTTCTTTGCCATTCTGACATTCAGATTGGAGTTCAGGAGATTGTCTTGACCAGGACCACACCCCTAAATGCATTGAAGCAACTGCCATGTGATTGGTTGATTAGATAATTGCATTCATGAGAAATTGAACAGGTGTTCCTAATAATCCTTTAGGTGAGTGTATATGTGGTATACGTCCTGTTTGAACGTTAATAATGTTACTTGGTATACGACCTTTATTTGGAATATGACTTGTGCGCTAGAACACCGTGTGTGTGCTACCCTTGTTTTCCTCTCTCGCATTCAGTGAACAACCCGCGCTAGAACTCTCTGTGAATTTTCATGTGATTTTGTGATTTTTCATGTAAATTTCAATTGATTGTTGAAAAGTATGAAGGTGTTGTGCGTATTCGGGACTTGGTTGCTGCATACCGTATGCCGAGAACGAGGGTATCTACGATTGTGAAAGACAAAGACGTTATTAAAAAGTAAAGTGAGGTTAAATTTTCATTTATTTCATCAAATTGCTTTTGTGTTTATGTATTTTAGTATTAAGCAGTGTTTAAATTATTTTATATAACCCCATCAATGTATAATATGCCAATAACAATAGGATTTTTTTTCATGGGAACGGATTACTCATTTTCCCTTTATTTCTTATGAAAAAATTTGTTTGGTATGCATCCTGCATCCTATATATTTATATACACACACAGGTAGTCCCCAGGTTACGGTCATCCAACCTACGACTTACGAATGGGGCCGCAGCTGCGACGCAGGCTCCTCAGTAACTGCCACTCCGTCATCTTCGGCCTGGAGACGCTGCAAGCAGTGGCTGGACGGAGGCTGGAGGGGGGCGATTTCGCTGCCCGTGCAGTGTAGTGTCCTGTCCCACGAGTGGCTCCCAGCGGCAAGCGAATTTCACTGCCCGCCCACCACACATGGCTACCCAGTTTGTTCTCAGTGGGCAGCTGTTGATGCTGCAAGCGGTGACCCGGTTGTGGATGAACGGAGGCCACTGAGGGTGAACTGGGTGGCAGGGGTAGCATTGTAGTGTGCCTTGGATGGCTGCCTGTTGAATGGGGGCGATTCACTACCCGCCTTTGGCAACACCGTGTTTGTTCTCGGTGGGCGGACGCTGCGGGCAGCATACTGTAATGCAGGTGACTGCGAGGTGGGCGGGTGGTGAATCGCCCCTCGCCACCCCCATTCATTCTCAATAGCAAGCCTGCTTGTACTGTTACGCACATAGCAGGAAGTTGTCTCTCATTCAGTACATCAGACGTGTTGACGACGGGTGCCTTCCTGCTGTGATCGCGTGGACAGTGCTGTGCAGAAGAGCTCATCTTAACCTTTTGTCTTCACCCTTCAACAATGTCTCGAAACACAAATCTGACGCAAGTGCAGGTGATACAGTAAAGAAGAGAAAAACCATCACCATGGAAAATAAAGTAGAAATAATAAAAAGGTCAGAGTGAAGTGAAACTCCATCATGCATTGGCAGAACACTTGGTTACAGTCGGTATTATTAAATTTATGTACCTGTTCTGACTTACATACAAATTCAAATTAAGTACAAACCTACAGTCCCTACCTCGTACGTATATATATACATACACATACATATATACACATACATATATATATATATATTGTGAACGCTGGCCCCGGCACAGACAGACGGACATCATATTGTCACCACACACCATTTATTTACAGTATTATTTACAAAGTTTGTGCTCACGTGCACCCCCAGTGCCTTCTCGCACCGATCTCCCCAAGTCCAGGCCCACAGTCTTTTGTGCCTTCCTGGCCGCCTCCGCCCTCTCTCCAGTTCCGTCTGCTTCCTCCCGACTTCCACCACTGACTGGAGGGAGGCGGCCCCTTAAATAAGGCTCCCGGATGAGCCCCAGGTGCTTCCGCCATCTGTTCCTTCGCCACGCCCAGCGTGGCGGAAGTGTCGGCTGCCTTCCTGGCAGCTCTCCGGCGCCACACAAAGTCCCCGCACTTCCTGGTGTGGCGGAAGTGCCGGGCTCCCGGATACTAGGCACAGGGCGCCGCCTGGCGGTGGCCACGGGTCCCTACAGGGCTGGGCTTCCATGCCCTGTACCCGAGGCCCCCTGCGTAACCAGGACGGACGCCCACTCTGTCTGGAGGAGGCACTCGCCTCCTCTTGTCCTCCAAGGCGCCCCGCCGGGCTCCAGCCCCAGCCGCTGACCGTGCGGGACAAACCGGCATCGGAGCGCCGCCTGGCGGTGACCACGGGCCCCTACAGGGAAGGGCTTCCATGCCTCAACCCGTGGCCCCCAACAGAACCAGGACGGACGCCTGCGGTGTGGAGGAGGCACAAGCCCTCCTCTCGTCATCCAGCGCCCCGCCGGGCTCCAGCTCCGCCGGCGACTGCATGGGATCAACCGCATCGGGCGCTGCCTGGCGGCAACCACGGGCCCCTACAGGGTAGGGCTTCCATGCCCTGTACCCGTGGCTCCCAATAGAACCAGGACGGACTACCTCAGGTCTGGAGGAGGCACAAGCCCTCCTCATGTCCTTCCTACGCCCCGGGCTCCAGCCGCCGGGGCCACAATATATATATATATATATATATATATATATATATATATATATATATATATATATATATATATATATACATATATATATATATATACATATACATATATATATATATATATATATATACACACATACATATATATATATATATATATACACACACATACATATATATACATATATACATACATACATATAATATAATATAATATATATACTGTATATATTGTCAGAGGTGGCTGGGACACCCAGCCGGGACACCCAGGAGGCCACATGGGGGCAACCGCCTTAGGGACCACGGGAACTGAGCTTAGAAGCTCAAACCCTGTAGGGGCCCGTGGTCACAGCTAGGGGGCACCCCAATGCCTATGGAGCCCAAGCCCTCAGCACTTCTGCCACACCTGCAGGGTGCTTGGGGGAAGAAGACCGGGGACACCCAGAGTGTTTCCGGGTGTGCAGCCGGTAGTCCCGCCACACTGGAGAGTGCCGGCAGAAGCTAATCAGGAGGCACGTGGAGCTCATCCGGGTGTGGATAAAAGGGGCTGCCTCCCTCCATTCGATGGCTGGAGTCGGGTGAGGAGAAGGACAGAGCTCGGAGGAGAGGAGTGGAGACGGCCTGAAGAGAAGGCATTGGGTAGAGAGGCCTGGAGTTTTTGGGGGAGTTTGGGGTTGTGTGCTGCACTTATTGTCAATAGTAAATTATGATTAAACGTGTGTTGGGTGAACCACCGTTGTCCGCCTGTCTGTGTCTGGGCCATATTCCACAATATATATGCTGGTAATACGCTGAAGATTGTTCCTCTTTTTATTTTATTTTATTGTAGAATCAAATCTCAGCAGCGGGCAGCAGGACGGCCATGTGGCACATGAGTACGGGCGCCGTTCTCATTCCCTACCACCTTCGCCGTCAATTCCTCTACCTCTTCATATCTTAAATCATTCTTCAGGCAGATTGAAGACTTAAGTGCCAGCTTAAGTGAAAAATTAAAGAAAAAAGAAATAAATAATTGCTACACAAACACGGACTTAATCAGTTTTAACATGAAAAGATGCCAAGGAAAGAAGAGAAGATGGAGGAAAGAAGAACTGCCCAGGAAGTAGCAAGCACATCAACCTCTGAGCCAGGGGTGTCGAACTCCAGTCCTGGTGGGCCGCAGTGGCTGCAGGTTTTCATTCTAACCCTTTTCCTAATCAGGGACCAGTTTTCACTGCTAATTATTCCCTTCATGTTAATAGCCCTGTTTTTAAGGGTCCAGCCCTCTGAATTGATTCTTTTCTTCATTAAATGGCAGCCAAACAGAAATAAGACATGAAACAAGCCAACAGATCACCAGCTAAATTGGGGCTTCAAACTCCAACCAGTTTCACTCCAACCAATCTCTCAATGAGACGCTCATTCTTGCTGTTAATTAAGCCCGTTATTTAATTCCACAGCTTGTTGCTGCTCTCATTCTGCTACAGCAGACATTTCTAAAACTGTTGATTTTTCTGTTTTTTTCTAAGAACATCGTCAAAATGAGAGATCAACCTCACTGAGACTTTCGCCTTTCTTTATTTTCTGATATTGTGTGATGAGCAAGAGCTGGTCATGTAGCAGCTTGTTTGGTGTCTCTTTATTGTTTGGCTGCTAATTAAGAAAATAGAGACAACTATCCATCCATCCATCCATCCATCCATTTACCAAACCGCTGAATCCTAACTGCAGGGTCACGGGGGTCTGCTGGAGCCAATCCCAGCCAACACAGGAACCAACCCACCGCAGGGCACACACACACACCCAGCACAATTTAGAATCGCCAGTGCGCCTAACCTGCATGTCTTTGGACTGTGGGAGGAAACTCGCACAGACACGGGGAGAACATGCAAACTCCACGCAGGGAGGACCCGGGAAGTGAACCCACCTTACTGCCAGGCAGCAGCGCTACCAGTGTGCCACCGTGCCACCCTACAGACAACTAAAGGGCCTTATTTAAGTTAATTAAAACAAAGGCAAAGGACGTTAATTAGCAGTAAAAACGTCTCTCTAATGGTGAAGAATGTTAGAACGAACACCTGCAGCTACTGCGGCCCCCCAGGACTGGAGTTCGACATCTGTGCTCTGAGCAAACGAATGACAAACGCACAGAGAAAGAAAGAGGATGAAAACTACAAGTCAAGTGGGTTCACTGCACGGTCCGCCGTTACTGGTTTTCTCTAATGTGCCCACATGGCAAGACTCCACAGACGTAAATCCGTGGCTACAGGACTTCATCAAACGTCAATGCGGACTGCCAGCCACTCGACTACTTCAAGATGTTTTTATTTTCTTTTTCAGAAAGCGCCTTTCAGTTTAGGAGTGATGGGACAAACACGAATGGAATAAGTGAGACAAGTAGTCCGTAGTGAGGATTGTACCAGTCTGTGCCCAGTCTGTGCCCAAATGGATCAAGCATCTCAAAATAGGCAAACCGGAGCTGCCCCTTCCTACATGCAGATCACGTATTGTGCTGTGAGTACTGATGTTAAGGGTTAGGTGGGCCACTGGGGGGTCAGTAGCAGGGACTGAACCAGTCGGCTCTTGTTACATGCAACAGGTGACATTTGTCATAAAGAAGTGTTTTATGCTGATTTCAAGTGAGAAAGCATTGCTTTTCAGAAAACTCAGTTTCAAGAAAACCGGACCACCAGGATCCCGAGGGGTTTCAGGTAGACACACAGACAGACGGGCAGCTAAATCTTCAGTCACTTTGTCACAAGTGTGATGTCATTTTGGTTTTATTGGTGACATCACAGAAGGTTTCTCTCTACTCGGGCCACACACCCCAATATGACAACAAGTTAGGATTGTAACATTTGACTGAAATTCTCTCAGACGACTTCACAAAGGCCGCCCTTTGGAGGACAGGTACGTAATAAAATAAAAAAATAAGTCATGCAAGTGGCATTTTATATAAAGTGACCTCCTCGCCCAGCAGTATTGTGAAGCCCATAAGGAATAATCCATAATAAGGATAAAACGTCCTTATCTTAGGCTACCGTGACCTACTTCAGTGCACAAGCATTGCTTAATAGATTGCTTGATGGCACCCACCTGTAGACTTTGCCCAGTTGTGTCCTTAGCTGAGATTTCTTTACTGCGTGACGCAATACACACACACACACACACACACGGGTCAGCAAACCTTCACACGTCTTACAGGGCAGCACCGCCAAGCACAAATTTGATGAGACGTCAGATTGTGAAACACGAGGCCACAGGTTCGGTAGCCGACAACGGCGCCACAACGCCTGCCAGCACGCACACCCTGGGCACACAGAGAGTGCCGTGCAGTCATCTGAAAAATACCCTGGGGTTGTATTTACTGTGGAAAGGCGCTATATGAAACCATAAATGCGCAGCCTCGTTCCTAAATCCTGACCCCTAATAATAATTCTTTACATTTATATAGCGCCTTTTCTCACTACTCAAAGCCCTTTATATTGTGAGTGGGGAGCCACTTGAAGCACCGGTAAGCATTACACCATGAGAACAATCTGGACAAGAAGAAGCCATTCAGCCCCATAAAGCTCGCCAGTCCTGTCCACTTCATTCCTCTAAAAATAACACAAAGTCGAGTTTTGAAAGTCCCTAAAGTGTCACTGTCACCCACACTACGTGGTTGCTTATTCCAAGTGTCTATTAGAAAAACGTCATAATGTTTGTGTGACATATCCCCTTCACAAGTTGCCAACTGTGTCCCCGTGTTCTTGATGAGTTCATTTTAAAGTCACCGTCTTGATCCACTGGACTAATTCCCTTCATCATTTTAAACCCTTCACTCAGGTCTCTTCTTCATCTCCTTCAGGCTCAGCTCTTTAAATCTTTCCTCATAGCTCATCCCCTGTAGCCCTGAATCATCCCAGTCGCTCTTCTCTGGACCTTCTCTGGTGCGGTTATGTCCTTTTTGTAGCCCGGAGACCCAAACTACACCCAGGACTCCAGATGAGGCCTCACCAGTGTGTTATAAAGCCTGAGCAGAACCTCCTGTGGCTTGTACTGCACACGTCAAGGCGCTATATAACCTGACAGTCTGTTAGCCTTTTTAATGGATGCTGAACATTGCCTGACAGTTGATCGTGTCAAGTCCACTATGACTCCTAAATCCTTTTCATAAGGTGAGATTTTGTTTTTTAGACCTCCCATTGTGTATTCAAATCTTAACATTTACTGACATTAAATTCCACCTGCCACTGCCTGTCTGCTGTCTAAGTCCCTCTGTGATGATTCAACGCATTTGAGATTTGTCAATCCACCTAGCTTGGTATCATCTACAAACTTAACCAGCTTGTTACTTACATTCACATCCAAATCCATCCATCCATCCATTATCCAACCCGCTATATCCTAACTACAGGGCCACCGGGGTCTGCAGCAGCCAATCCCAGTCAACACAGGGCACAAGGCAGGAAACAAACCCTAGGCAGGGAGCCAGCCCACCGCAGGGCACACATACCTGGGACAATTCAGAATCACCAATGCACCTAACCTGCATGTCTTTGGACTGTGAGAGGAAACCCACGCAGACACGGGGAGAACATGCAAACTCCACACAGGGTGGACCCAAGAAGTGAACCCGTGTCTCCTAACTACCCAGTGCACCACCATGCTACCCGCCCTATCCAAATCATTTATGTATATTAAAAATAGCAGCGGCCCCAGCACTGACCCCTGCTGGTCACCACTCTTAACATCGGCCAAAACTGCACCCAGGACTCCAGATGAGGCCTCACCAGTGTGTTATAAAGCCTGAGCAGAACCTCCTGTGACTTGCACTCCACACATCAAGGCGCTATATAACCTGATAGTCTGTTAGCCTTCTTAATGGATGCTGAACACCGTCTGGCAGTTGATAGTCCATTTCGACTCCTAAATCCTTCTCATAAGGTGTGCTCTCAATTTTCAGACCTCCCATTGTGTATTCAGACCTCACATTTTTACTTCATATGTGTAATACTTTACATTTACTGACATTAAATGGTTACTCAGATCTTTTCATCTTTCTTTATAACTCATCCCCTGTAGCCCTGGACTCAGCCTAGTTGCTCTTCTCTGGACCTTTTCTTGTGCTGTTATGTCCTTTTGTAGCCTGGAGACCCAAACTGCACCCAGGACTCCAGATGAGGCCTCACCAGTGTGTTATAAAGCTTGAGCAGAACCTCCTGTGACTTGTACTGCACACATCAAGGCGCTATATAACATGACAGTCTGTTAGCCTTCTTAATAGCTTCTCTACACTTTGTCTGGCAGTTGATAGTGTCGAGTCCACCATGACTCCTAAATCCTTCTCATGAGGTGAACTTTGTGTATTCAAACCTCACATTTTCACTTCCTACATGTCATACTTTACATTTACTGACGTTAAATTTCATCTGCCACAAATCTACTTGGTTGCTTATTCCAAGTGTCTATCATTCTTTGTGTAAAGTAAAATTTCCTAGTGTTTGTGTGAAATTTCCGTTTCACAAGTTTCCAACTGTGTCCCCCGAGTTCTTGATGAACTCATTTTAAAGTCACCGACTCGATCCACTGGACTAATTACACTCATAATGTTAAACACGTCAGCCAAGTCTGCTCTTCATCTCCTGTAAAGGCTCAGCTCTTTCATTCTTTCCTCATAGCAGCCCTGAATCAGCCTAGTCGCTCTTCTCTGGACCTTCTTTTGTGCTGTTGTGTCTTTATGGAGACCCAAACTGCACCCAGGACTCCAGATGAGGCCTCACCAGTGTGTTATAAAGCTTGAAAAGAACCTCCTGTGACTTGTACTCCACACATCAAGGCGCTATATAACCTGACAGTCTGTTGGCCTTCTTAATGCCTTCTGCACACTGTCTGGAAGTCGATAGCTTAGAGTCCACTAGGACTTCTCATAAGGCATACTTTTGATTTTCTGACCTCCTATTGTGTATTCAAACCTAACATTTTCACTTCCTATGTGTAATTCTTTACATTTACTGAAATTAAATTTCATCTGCTGCCACAAATCTGCCCAAGCCCGTCTGCTGTCCAAGTCTCGTAATCAGCCTAGTCGCTCTTCTCTGGACCTTCTCTTGTGCTGTTGTGTCTTTATGGAGACCCAAACTGCAAACAGGACTCCAGATGAGGCCTCACCAGTGTGTTATAAAGCTCCTGTGACTTGTACTCCACACTTCAAGGTGCTATATAACCTGACATTCTGTGAGCCTTCTTAATGGCTTCTGAACACCGTCTGGAAGTTGATAGTGTTGAGTCCACTATGACTCCTAAGTCCTTCTCATGTGCCGTACTTTCAATTTTCAGACCTCCCATTGTGTATTTAAACCTCACATTTATACTTTTTACATGTGACCCTTTACATTTACTTACATTAAATCGTTAAAAGGCTCAGATCTTTTCCTTTTTCCCTTCTAACTCATCCCTTGTAGCCCTGGACTCAGCCTAGTCACTGTTCACTGGACTTCTTCTTGTGCTGCTATGTCTTTTTTAATAGATTGGACACTAAACCTGCACCCAGGACTCCAAATGAGGCCTCACCAGTGTGTTATAAAGTCTGAGGAGAACCTCCTGTGACTTGTACTCCACACATCAAGGCGCTATATAACCTGACATTCTGTTAGCCTTCTTAATGACTTCTCAACACTGTCTGGAAGTCGAGAGCTTAGAGTTCACTACGACTCCTAAATCCTGCTCATAAGGTAGGATTTTGATTTTTAGACCTCCACATTGTGTATTCAAACCTCACATTTTTACTTCCTATGTGTAATTCTTTACATTTACTGACATTCAATTTCTGCGGTGGGTTGGCACCCTGCCCAGGATTGGTTCCTGCCTTGTGCCCTGTGCTGGCTGGGATTGGCTCCAGCAGACCCCATCCCCGGAAGTGGGATGCTGGACCATCCTTGTCCTTCCATTACTCCCAAGCCTGCCTGCTGTCCAAGTCCTCCTGTAAATAATTTAACGCATTCCAAATTATCTGCCAATCAAAAGTGTAGCACCCACCCGGATGACGTGATGGCAGCCATTATGGCACCAGTACACTCACCACACATGAGCTGTTAAAGGGGTGAAAGACTGTTAAGCAATTAGACAATATTTGGCAGAATGACCAGGCTGTGATGCAGTGGCGTTGCGGAGGGGGTGGTCCGCCCCGGGCAGCACATTTTTGCGGGCGGCATTATTGGCCACAAGGCTCAGTACAATTCATGTATAAGCAGCAGGGTTTGGAAAAATATCACTCATGTATGAAAAAAGTCAAATCCTCTGATTTTTAACCACAAATGCTTGAAAAATAATGATGTTCAGACTGTCCTTCTGCATCAGACACAGCAGTTGAAATGTATGAGGCCATGACACAAATAAACATAAACGTTACACCGATAATAACTTCTAGGAAGACAAACAACTAATTTACAATTTATAATTTCATTTCGTTATTAATCCAAATGCGTTCTTGCTCTGTGCAGAAAACATCCCCACCAATTACTTTGGTTCTGGTTTTCGTAGCGTAATTATATTAAACTAATAATTAGAACACGGCTTATCAGTGCGTCTATACGATATTCTTGTCTAGTTGATGCTTATAAATGTATATAAAAAAAATATTGCTGTTTCTTTATATATGAATAAATCTATGCAAAAATGTATCTTAATTTTTCTCTATACTGTACGTCATTTTAATTTTCTATTTAAATAGTTTAACATATTCAGATACGTTGGAGGGCGTGAAATTGAAGCCCCGCCCCGAGCGGCACGAACTCGAGCTACGCCACTGCTGTGATGGGCAGTTTATCCAGGACATCAGGGTGCACCACACTCTTAACGAAGGACACCCAGGGAAGGTCAGGGTTTCGGTTTTCACATCTCATTTTTAACAGCCCATTGTCCCTGTCACTGCACTGGTGGCACTGGGATCCACAGCACACTCAGACCACAGGATGAGTGCCCCCTGCTGGCCTCACAAACACCCTCTAATATGCATGTCAGAGGTCCTGAAATGCACGCAGAGTCAGTCTGAGGTATCTTGAATCGGACGTGCATGCGTTTTGAGATATCTGAAAATGTTTTATAGTTTCCGTGGAAACCGCAATGGCGTCTTGATACTAACATTATTATTATTATTATCATCTTTGTGCCGAAACCTTAATGATATTCAAAGGGACGTGATTATATCCTAACAAAAGGTTACACACAGAGTGAATGAGAGTGAAGCCTGATGACGGGCCTCGTTATTTTCACTCTGAGATGCTTGATAAGTGCGGGCACCGATCTCGACTGGTTCAGTCCCTGCTACTGTCTACTTGTCTAATTTTGCCAAGGGTCCTAGAACCCCTCCAAGGGGAACCCCCTGAACATCAGTCCTCTGATCTCAGGCCCTACACACAGTGGATGATCTGCGTATAGGAAGGGGCAACTCTGGCTTCCCTACTCTGAAATACTTGATAAATGTGGGCACAGATTGGGCACAGACTGGTTCAGTCCCCACTACTGACTACTTCTCTCACTTTGCCTACTATCTAGACCTCTGAGAACCCTTAAGGGTCCTCTGATATTGAACCTCATGCACTGTGTGTGATCTGTGCATAGGAAGGGGCAGCTCTGGTTTTCTTTACTCTGAGACACTTGATGAGTGCGGGTACAGATCTTGACTGGATCAGTTCCCAGTATTGACCCCCAACTTGCCCCCCTCGACAACAGTCCTTTGATTTTGAGCCCCTCGCAAACTCCGCAATCTGCACGTAGGAAAGGGCAGCTCTGGTTTCTCTACTCTGAGATGCTTGATAAACACGGGCACAGATTTGGCACAGATTGGTTTAGTCCCAGCTAATGACTACTTTTTTCACTTTTTGCCTACAGTCCTGAACTGAAAGCTCCCAAGGGAACCCCCCTCGACGTCCATCCTCTGATGGGGCAGTCTGGTTCAGTCCCCGGTGCAGATGCCCAGTGTGCCCCCCTTAACATCGGTACTCTGATCTCGGGCCCCAGGCACAAGGGTATAATGTGTGTATATAGGGCAGCTCTGCCCTCCCTACTCTGAGATACTTGATAAATGGGGGCACAGATTGGGCATAGACTGGTTCAGTCCCAGCTACTGACCCCACAATAGGCCCCCTTGACATCAGTCCTCTGATTCAGGCCCCACAAACAGTGGATGATCTGCATATAGGATGGGACAGCTCTGCTTTCCCTATTCTGAGATGCTTGGTAAATTGAGGGCACACATTTAGCACAGACTGGCTCAGTCCCAGTTACTGACCCCTCCCACAGACCCCCCTCAACATCAGTCCTCTGATCTCAGGCCCTACACACAGTGGATGATCTGTGTATAGAAAGGGACAGCTCTGGTTTCCCTACTCTGAGATGCTTGATAAATGTGGGCACAGATTGGGCACAGACTGGTTCAGGCTCCACTACTGACTACTTGTTTCACTTTGCCAACTATCCTGAAGTCTGCGAACTCTACTTTCGGGCACAGATTTCAACTGGTTCAGTCCCTGCTAATGACTACTTGTCTAATTTTGCCCGATGTCGTAGGACCCCCCTAAAGGACCCTCCCTCGACATCAGTCCTTTGATCTCGGGCACTACGCACAGTGCGTGATCTGCAGATAGCAAAGGGTAGCTCTGATTTCCCTACTCTGAGACACTTGATAAATGGGGGCACCGATCTCGACTGGTTCAGTCCCCGATATTTGACCCCCAGTGTGCCCCCCTTAACATCGGTACTCTGATCTCGGGCCCCAGGCACAAGGGTATAATGTGTGTATATAGGGCAGCTCTGCCCTCCCTACTCTGAGATACTTGATAAATGGGGGCACAGATTGGGCATAGACTGGTTCAGTCCCAGCTACGCAATAGGACCCCTTGACATCAGTCCTCTGATCTCAGGCCTCAACCACAGTGCGTGATCTTCGTATAGGATGGGACAGCTCTGGTTTCCCTAGTCTGAGATTCTTGGTAAATTGAGGGCACAAATTTAGCACAGACTGGCTCAGTCCCAGTTACTGACCCCTCCCACAGACCCCCCTCAACATCAGTCCTCTGATCTCAGGCCCTACACACAGTGGATGATCTGTGTATAGAAAGGGACAGCTCTGGTTTCCCTACTCTGAGATGCTTGATAAATGTGGGCACAGATTGGGCACAGACTGGTTCAGGCTCTGCTACTGACTACTTGTTTCACTTTGCCAACTATCCTGAAGTCTGCGAACTCTAATTTCGGGCACAGATTTCAACTGGTTCAGTCCCTGCTAATGACTACTTGTCTAATTTTACCTGATGTCGTAGGACCCCCCTAAAGGACCCTCCTCGACATCAGTCCTTTGATCTCGGGCACTACGCACAGTGCGTGATCTGCATATAGCAAAGGGTAGCTCTGATTTCCCTACTCTGAGACATTTGATAAATGGGGGCACCGATCTCGACTGGTTCAGTCCCCGATATTTGACCCCCAGTGGGCCCCCCTTAACATCGGTACTCTGATCTTGTGACCCATGCACAGTGCATGATGTGTGAATATATAGCAGCTCTGCTTTCCCTACTCCCTAAATGGGGGCAGAGACTGGGCACAGACTGGTTCAGTCCCAGCTACTGAGCCCTCAATGCGCCCCCCCCTTGACACCAGTCCACTGATCTCGGACCCCACACACAGTGCGTGATCTGCATATAAGAAGGGGCACTTCTGCTTTCCCTACTCTGAGGCACTTGATAAATGTGGGCACAGACTGGTTCAGTCCCAGCTACTGACACCCCGGTGGACCCCCACAACACCAGTCCTCCGATCTTGGGCCCGATGCACAGTGTGTGATCCGTGTATAGAAAGGGGCAGCTCTGGTTCCTCTATTCTGAGATGCCTGGTAAATGCAGGCACAGACTGGGCACAGACTGGTTCGGTCCCCACTACTGACTGCTTGTCTCACTTTGCCCACAGTTCTCCAGGCACATGAGGTCCTCTATGACGGTGGCTCCATGACGTCTTGAGATGGCGCTCACTGTGGGAGGGCACTAAAGGCAGCTCTACTTTTGCCGGCTCAGGTACTGCCAGGGTCTTGTAGAGTTTGAGCTCAATGCATTGTTTTATCTGTTCATTATTGCATGGCACAGTAACAACATGGACAGACCCACACATACTAAATAACTATAGGCTTTGAAACAGTCAGCTCATTTCTCTGTCACTTTAGATAGTACAGAAACGGCACTAACACGGGTTGTAGCATAAATAAGGAAATTCCACTGTAAGTGGGACTTAAGTGCAGCGTTTGACACCATTGACCATTCTACTGTAGAAAACGAGGACAGGCCCCGTGCTCGCTTGGTTCACGATTCCAGACAGTACTCCATCATTATACACAGAAGTTCAATATGCCAATTTACCTGCTTTTTAACTCAGTTGGATTCAGCGGGAAATTAAGGCTTTATGTGCATTTATCTCTAGTAGGATTGGCAGCAAATTACACAAAAAGCCTCATTTGCTGCCTGCCATTGTTGATTCCTGCTGCCACAGGAGCAAATGTCTAATGGGCTTTAATCAGCTGCTGCCACAAGCATTCAAAAGGCCAAATGATGGTTTAAAGGGTCTCACTGGGGGGCTGTCTGCCGCCTAAGTGCTCGTCTGAATCATTCTGATTGCCATGCATTTGCTGCCTGCCATTGTTGATTCGCTGCGCAATGTCTGTATCAGGATGGCAGGGGTACCTGTCTGTAAGTGCTCGTCTGAATCATTCTGATTGCCATGCATACGTCGCTGTATCAGCAGGTGCGGTCACTAAATAAAATCCTCCAGAATAATAGTTAAAGCCCCCAGACCAAAACTTCAGTGACTAAAGTGACAGTGGGGGACAATTTCATATCACTGTGCCAAGTCATGTAAGGGGACATTGCAGATAAAGCTGCAAGTGCAGCCACTAATTGAGGGGTACATGTTCCCGAATGAAACAAAGCTTGTGGTCTTCAGCTGTAAGAACTGGAAATCTGCACATTTGGGTGGGCCGAAGTCCTCACACTAACATAGATTCGCATTTGACGTCTTAGACATGGAGGTGATCCCCATCCCAAAATAGAGGGAAACGCAAAGAGAGGATCTGACTGAAGTACAAAAAAGGGGAGGCAGTCCCCCCAGAAAAAAAAAAAAAAACCATGCCAACAACTAGACCGGGCATCTTCACGGGTCTGCGTCATAAAGACAGACCCTCACAGCAAAGACTCTTCAGAGTGGCAGCAGTTCTGAAAGGAAATGGAATCGGGGAGAAAAAGGAAAAGGGTTACAGGAGACGAGGTCAACGACCAGAAGATGGAGAATAAGAGAAACAAGCTCAAAAACTGAAATGTCTGCCGGGCGGATGAGATTTGGAGAAACCAGGAGAAAACAGAAATGGATCAAAAAAACAGAAGATCAAAGAAAATCGTGTGCCAAGGCCAAAAATGAAGAGCAAAATTCTATGCAACAAAAGGTTGTTATATAAAAACATGGAAGTAAACAGATTTTCACAAAAGCAATTGAATACTGGCTTTTATCCAAAGATTGGATAAAAAAAATGTATTCCATTGTGTCATAATATCCAAGGACAATAACATCTGTCATGCTGTCCCAAAGCATGTAAGTCCCAATAAGTTCCAAAAGCACATCCCCTGGACATATTGATCCATCACCTCCATCAGTACCCAATCTCTGTTAAAAGCCACATGGTACAGGGTTTGAAAAAGCAGTGGTAATTTTTGCAATGCGCCATCTGTTGGAATGAAAAATGTAATGTATTTTATTACTACAAATGGTTGTGTCACGCCGTCTGTTAGAATAACAAATGCAATGCATTATATTACTACAAATGTTTGTAATGCACCATCTGTTGGAATGAAAGATTCAATAACATTTATTTTATGTTTGTGATGTGCCATCTAGGAGAATAACAAAGGCAATGCATTATGTTACTAGAAATATTTTTGATGTTAGAATTACAGATGCAAGGCATATGTCTCTATTATAAGCCATTGGGTATGAGAAACATAAAAGCAGTGCTACTTTTTGTGAGGCACAATCGGTTGTAATGACAAAGGAAATACAATTTTTTTGCACAAATGTTTGAGATGCACCATCTGGTAGAATAAGAAATGCAATGCACTATATTACTACAAATGTTTTGATGCACCATCAGTTGGAATGACAGATGCAATACAATTTATTTCTACAAATGCTGGTGATGCACCATCTGTCAGAATAACAAATGTAATGCATTATATTACAAAAAATGTTTATGATGCACAATCTGTTGGAAAGATAGATGTAATACATATGTTTCTGTTATAAGCCATTTGGTATGGGATTCATAAAAGCAGTGCTAATTTTTGTGAGGCACTATCGGTTGGCATGACAAATGCAATACAATTTTTGTACAAATGTTTATGACGCACCATCTGTTAGAATAACAAATGAAATGCATTATATTACAACAAATGTTTTTATGCACCATCTGTTGGAATGACAGATGCAAGGAATTTGTCTCTGTTATAATCCATTTGGTATTGGATTTGTTAAAGCAGTGCTAATTTTTGTGATGTGCCATCTGTTGGAATGACAGATGCAGGGCATACGTCTCTATTATAAGCTATTCGGTATAGGATTCGTGAAAGCTTTTTTGTAAGGCACCATCGGTTGGAATGATAAATGCAATACATTTTATTTCTACAAATATTTCTGATGCACCATCTGTTAGAATGACAAATTGAATGCATTATATTACTACATACATTATAAAATGCATTAAAACAGATGCTGCACTGCAAACGTTAACATTAAGATCAATTTTTAGATGTCAACCCATCTAAGATGAGTAACACAACTAGTTCACTGTAACAAAACGACAAGTGTGTGTTTCTGTGTGTGTGTCTGTGTGTCTAAGTGTCCATCTGTTTGCTGCATCTCTGTTTTATGGCAGTAAAAAATGGCTAAAAAATACCATCTATTGGAATGAAACGTTCAATGTATTTCATTACTAATAATGTTTGAGATGCACCATCTGTTGGAATGACAAATGAAATGCATTTTATTACTACATGCATTACAAAATACATTACAATAGAAAGTGCACTACAAACAATAATGCTGAGGTCCACACGATTTCAACCCGTCCTCGACAAGTAGCGGCGTTTAGCTGAAATTCGAGGATGACGGGGGGGTCATTCTTCTCTTAGGCCTGTCCCATTTTGTCAATATTAAGTATTTTTGCCATTTATTTTGCTCATTTTCTGTCATTTTTTTTGGGACGGCTCCTGAGTAATTTCATTTGCTTGCCAGTCTTGATCTTCTGCTTTGTTTAGGCTCACATTCTCTGCATATCCGTTTTGGTTCGGGTTGCTTTGCTAAATTGAGTGTTTACTGATCCAGCCTGTCTGGCGACTCTTATTTGGTTGCCCTGAAAGCCTCTTCCTGCATGCAAAAACAAACACCTCTGTCCTGTGGCTGTTTGCACAAGCATGACACACGTATTCTACTGATGGCATTAGCACAGCCACAAAAGTAACAAAAAACAATAAACGGGGAGATTCTGAAAGGTGGATGGGGCTGTCATGAAACACCCAGTGAGGAGGAATAAAGACAAAGAGGAGCCGAACAGGAGAGGACGGGCACAACGAGTCAAAATACCACGCAACTGTAAGAGCAGAATGCAAATGCTAGAAACAAAAGCCAAAATACAAAGCAAATGTCTTCAAACCGATATCTGCTCTGAAGGGCCTTTCCACCAATCTCAGGTCTGAACATTACGACAATCTGGACAAGAGCAGGCCATTCAGCCCAATAATGTCTGCCACTGATGTCTTCTAAGAAAACATCCAGTCGAATTTTGAAAGCCCATAAAGTCTTACTGTCCACCACACTTCTTGATTGCTTATTCCAGGTGTCTATCGTTCTTTGTGTAAAGAAAAACTTCCTGTTTGTGTGAAATTTCCCCTTCACAAGTTTCCAGCTGTGTCCCCGTCTTCTTGATGATCTCATTGTAAAGTCACCATCTCGATCCGCTGCGCTAATACCCTTCATCATTTTGAACACTTCAGTCAGGTCTCCTGTTCATCTCCTGTAAAGGCTTAGCTCTGTTAATCTTTCCTTATAACTCATCCCCTGTAGCCCTGAATCAGCCAAGTCGCTCTTCTCTGGACCTTCTCTTGTGCTGTTATGTCCTTTTTGTAGCCTGGAGACTCAAAACTGCACACAGGACTCCAGATGAGGCCTCACCAGTGTGTTATAAAGGTTGAGCAGAACTTGCACTCCACACATCAAGGCGCTATATAACCTGACATTCTGCTAGCCTTCTTAATGGCCTCTGAACACTGTCTGGCAGTTGATAGTATCGAGTCCACTGTGACTCCTAAATTCTTCTCATAAGGTGGACTCTTGATTTTCAGGCCTCATCCGAAACTGAATCTGAATTCTACTAACTCATCCCCTGTAGCCCTGAATCATCCCAGACGCTCTTCTCTGGACCTTTTCTTGTGCCGTTGTGTCCTTTTTGTAGCCTGTAACTGTTGCATTGCTCTTGGACTACCTTGATATGATGAATGTAATATTACTGCTTTACCCATTTTGAATTTGTCTGAACTATTGAAATGTGAATTTTGAACGTGATCAATCAGACCCTGCATATGTTCCCTTCTAAGTTTAGCTTGATTCAATTTAATTAAGAAGAGACGATTAGCTGCAACTTTTACATACACATTAATAATGTAATGCTGTGATAGACGTTGAGATGATAGAAGTGGGTTAAATACATGGGGATGTATCGCTAATTTTGACATTGTGTGGGTGTTATTCGTTTTCTGAAAGCATGTTTGTGATGCACCATCTGTCAGAATAACAAATGTAATGCATTATATTACAACAAATGTTTTGATGCACCATCTGTTGGAAAGACAGATGTAATGCATATGTTTCTGTTATAAGCCATTTGGTATGGGATTCATAAAAGCAGTGCTAATTTTTGTGAGGCACTATCGGTTGGCATGACAAATGCAATACAATTTTTCTACAAATGCTGGTGATGCACCATCTGTCAGAATAACAAATGTAATGCATTATATTACAAAAAATGTTTATGATGCACAATCTGTTGGAAAGATAGATGTAATACATATGTTTCTGTTATAAGCCATTTGGTATGGGATTCATAAAAGCAGTGCTAATTTTTGTGAGGCACTATCGGTTGGCATGACAAATGCAATACAATTTTTGTACAAATGTTTATGACGCACCATCTGTTAGAATAACAAATGAAATGCATTATATTACAACAAATGTTTTTATGCACCATCTGTTGGAATGACAGATGCAAGGAATTTGTCTCTGTTATAATCCATTTGGTATTGGATTTGTTAAAGCAGTGCTAATTTTTGTGATGTGCCATCTGTTGGAATGACAGATGCAGGGCATACGTCTCTATTATAAGCTATTCGGTATAGGATTCGTGAAAGCTTTTTTGTAAGGCACCATCGGTTGGAATGATAAATGCAATACATTTTATTTCTACAAATATTTCTGATGCACCATCTGTTAGAATGACAAATTGAATGCATTATATTACTACATACATTATAAAATGCATTAAAACAGATGCTGCACTGCAAACGTTAACATTAAGATCAATTTTTAGATGTCAACCCATCTAAGATGAGTAACACAACTAGTTCACTGTAACAAAACGACAAGTGTGTGTTTCTGTGTGTGTGTCTGTGTGTCTAAGTGTCCATCTGTTTGCTGCATCTCTGTTTTATGGCAGTAAAAAATGGCTAAAAAATACCATCTATTGGAATGAAACGTTCAATGTATTTCATTACTAATAATGTTTGAGATGCACCATCTGTTGGAATGACAAATGAAATGCATTTTATTACTACATGCATTACAAAATACATTACAATAGAAAGTGCACTACAAACAATAATGCTGAGGTCCACACGATTTCAACCCGTCCTCGACAAGTAGCGGCGTTTAGCTGAAATTCGAGGATGACGGGGGGGTCATTCTTCTCTTAGGCCTGTCCCATTTTGTCAATATTAAGTATTTTTGCCATTTCGTATTTGCTCATTTTCTGTCATTTTTTTTGGGACGGCTCCTGAGTAATTTCATTTGCTTGCCAGTCTTGATCTTCTGCTTTGTTTAGGCTCACATTCTCTGCATATCCGTTTTGGTTCGGGTTGCTTTGCTAAATTGAGTGTTTACTGATCCAGCCTGTCTGACGACTCTTATTTCGGTTGCCCTGAAAGCCTCTTCCTGCATGCAAAAAACAAACACCTCTGTCCTGTGGCTGTTTGCACAAGCATGACACACGTATTCTACTGATGGCATTAGCACAGCCACAAAAGTAACAAAAAACAATAAACGGGGAGATTCTGAAAGGTGGATGGGGCTGTCATGAAACACCCAGTGAGGAGGAATAAAGACAAAGAGGAGCCGAACAGGAGAGGACGGGCACAACGAGTCAAAATACCACGCAACTGTAAGAGCAGAATGCAAATGCTAGAAACAAAAGCCAAAATACAAAGCAAATGTCTTCAAACCGATATCTGCTCTGAAGGGCCTTTCCACCAATCTCAGGTCTGAACATTACGACAATCTGGACAAGAGCAGGCCATTCAGCCCAATAATGTCTGCCACTGATGTCTTCTAAGAAAACATCCAGTCGAATTTTGAAAGCCCATAAAGTCTTACTGTCCACCACACTTCTTGATTGCTTATTCCAGGTGTCTATCGTTCTTTGTGTAAAGAAAAACTTCCTGTTTGTGTGAAATTTCCCCTTCACAAGTTTCCAGCTGTGTCCCCGTCTTCTTGATGATCTCATTGTAAAGTCACCATCTCGATCCGCTGCGCTAATACCCTTCATCATTTTGAACACTTCAGTCAGGTCTCCTGTTCATCTCCTGTAAAGGCTTAGCTCTGTTAATCTTTCCTTATAACTCATCCCCTGTAGCCCTGAATCAGCCAAGTCGCTCTTCTCTGGACCTTCTCTTGTGCTGTTATGTCCTTTTTGTAGCCTGGAGACTCAAAACTGCACACAGGACTCCAGATGAGGCCTCACCAGTGTGTTATAAAGGTTGAGCAGAACTTGCACTCCACAAATCAAGGTGCTATATAACCTGACATTCTGCAAGCCTTCTTAATGGCCTCTGAACAGTCTGGCAGTTGATAGTATCGAGTCCACTGTGACTCCTAAATTCTTCTCATAAGGTGGACTCTTGATTTTCAGGCCTCATCCGAAACTGAATCTGAATTCTACTAACTCATCCCCTGTAGCCCTGAATCATCCCAGACGCTCTTCTCTGGACCTTTTCTTGTGCTGTTGTGTCCTTTTTGTAGCCTGTAACTGTTGCATTGCTCTTGGACTACCTTGATATGATGAATGTAATATTACTGCTTTACCCATTTTGAATTTGTCTGAACTATTGAAATGTGAATTTTGAACGTGATCAATCAGACCCTGCATATGTTCCCTTCTAAGTTTAGCTTGATTCAATTTAATTAAGAAGAGACGATTAGCTGCAACTTTTACATACACATTAATAATGTAATGCTGTGATAGACGTTGAGATGATAGAAGTGGGTTAAATACATGGGGATGTATCGCTAATTTTGACATTGTGTGGGTGTTATTCGTTTTTCTGAAAGCATTTGTTTCATATTATACAGTACGACTATCCTGTTTCGCCATCTGGGAAAGGAAATACAATTTTTTGTACAAATGTTTGTGATGCACCATCTGTCAGAATAACAAATGTAATGCATTATATTACAACAAATGTTTTGATGCACCATCTGTTGGAAAGACAGATGTAATGCATATGTTTCTGTTATAAGCCATTTGGTATGGGATTCATAAAAGCAGTGCTAATTTTTGTGAGGCACTATCGGTTGGTATGACAAATGCCATACAATTTTTGTACAAATGTTTGTGACGCACCATCTGTTAGAATAACAAATGCAATGCATTATATTACAACAAATGTTTTGATGCAGTATCAGTTGAAATGACAGATGCAATACAATTTATTTCTACAAATGTTGGTAATGCACCATCTGGTAGAATAACAAATGCAATACATTTTATTTCTACAAACATTTCTGATGCACCATCTACTAAATAATGTTTTGTTGCACCATCTGTTGGAATAATAACAATAAATAATAATAATAAATAAATAATAATAATAATAATTCTTTGTATTTATATAGCGCTTTTCTCAAAGAGCTCAGCATTAGCAGGTTAAGGGCCTTGCTCAAGGGCCCAACAGAGCAGAGTCCCTTTTGGCATTTACGGGATTTGAACCGGCAACCTTGGCAGATGCAAGGAATTGGTCTCTGTTATAATCCATTTGGTATTGGATTTGTTAAAGCAGTGCTAATTTTTGTGATGTGCCATCTGTTGGAATGACAGATGCAGGGCATACGTCTCTTTTATAAGCTATATGGTATAGGATTTGTGAAAGCTTTTTTGTAAGGCACCATCGGTTAGAATGACAAATGCAATACATTTTATTTCTACAAACATTTCTGATGCACCATCTGTTAGAACGACAAATGCAATAAATTATATTACTACATACATTATAAAATGCATTAAAACAGATGATGCACTGCAAACGCTAACATTAAGATCAATTTTAAGTATTTAGATGTCAACCCGTCTAAGATGAGTAGCACAACTAGTCCACTGTAATAAAATGACAAATGTGTGCGTCTGTGTGTCTAAGTGTCCATCGTTTTGTGCATTGAATGATGCGAACGTGAGAAGATTATTGTAGACGCGTATATTTTGCCTGTAGTGTTTGTGGAATTCACTTTCACCAAACAACAAATCTTTGAATTCTGAAAATGAAACGTGTCTTCATTGGGAAATACTTCTCCCTGATGGCAACATGAATTAAACAATCTACAAGTCGCCGACTTCAACTTTAAAGCCTTACAATTTCTACATATTGTAATATTTATGTGTCAAAAAAATATGAATACATATATGTACAGTTTTGTTTTAAGATACGCCATTGAAATGTATTATTATTATCAGGCATTGTTTAGGGACCTACTGTATGTCATAAGGAAAGCACCAGAAAAAAGGACGTCGGTTGTTTTAATAATACAGAGCACGGATGCCGTGGATGTACAGTAAGAGCTCTGCTAAATAAAGTTCCCATGCATATTTAAAAAACGTCTCGCCGTCATTTCATTTTGCACAATTTGTGAAAACGAGACACGTACTTCCGTCATATCACCCATGTCCATATATTCGATCTCTTTTTGCTGCTCCGTTACTTCACCGAGTAATAATTTTGTTTGTTTGCGTGACTTTTGTCTGACACTTTTGAACTGTAGTACTGTCATATTTTTTTAACTTGCTCTGCGTGTGTATCCCGCTAAGGTGTTTTTTATTGTGAGCCTTTCGAATTCCACTGCTGTCGTAATCTGTAACCTGCTGTGCATGTGTATGGCGCCAACGTTTTTGAACGTCTGTATGAAGTTCTGCTGTGTCTTTTACTCTTTGTCTTTTGTTTGGACCTGCAAGGTTTTCAATTCCACTGATTATTACTTTCCTTGCCTAGGTCACCGTCTCACGGGAACATGCTTCCAACGGATGTCAGTATGACGTGACTTGACCGTGTCGCGGGAAGTGAAGGTGTCTCTGCCACTCTGAAGTGTCTCTCTGTCTCCTCTTCAGAAGATCACGTCTCGTCACACATTTTTTTTTCTTTATAATAATACAGATTTTATTATTCCTGGTTTAGCCCCGCCTTATCTGTCTGAGCTGCTGCTTCGTCACACCCCTGCCCGTGCATTGAGATCATCGGATGCCACCTTACTCACTGTGCCTACATACAGGTTAGTAACGATGGGTGGCAGAGCTTTCAGTGTGATGGCCCCTAAAATTTGGGATGCTCTCCCTCTGAAGTATTCGCAAGGAAACATCAATTATTCATTTCAAACACATCTCTTCAATGAGAGGGCGGCACGGTGGCGTGGTGGGTAGCGCTGCTGCCTCACAGTTAGGAGACCTGGCTTCACTTCCCTTGTCCTCCCTGCATGGAGTCTGCATGTTCTCCCCGTGTCTGGTGGGTTTCCTCCCACAGTCCAAAGACATGCAGGTTAAGTGTGTTGGCGATCCTAAATTGTCCCTAGTGTGTGCTTGGTGTGTGTGCCCTGCGGTGGGCTGGCACCCTGCCCAGGGTTTGTTCCTGCCTTGTGCCCTGTGCTGGGTGGGATTGGCTCCAGCAGTCCCCCGTAGTTCGGATATAGTGGGTTGGATGGATGGATCTCTTCAATGAGTATTATTCATTTTCTTGTATGTAACTTCAATGTCCTCACAGGTGGCACAGTGGTAGTGCTGCCGCTTTGAAGATTGTGGGTTCTCTTCCCAGTTCCTCCCTGCGTGGATAACGCTTTGAGTACTGAGAAAAGTGCTATATAAATGTAATGAATTATTATTACTGTCTTCTTAATGTGTTTATTGAATTGTAAAGTGTCCTTGAGTGTATGAAAGGTGCTACATAAATAAGACTTTTTATTATTATTGTTATTGTTGGCACACCCACCACACGACAAAACAGCTCGAGATTCTGGTTGGCAACACCCCCAGGGCAGACACGGGGTCCAGCCCCACCCATCTATCTGCCACAGCCAGGTGTTACGTGGCCACCCCTTTGGTCTGGTCCAGCCACTCGGGTCCTGTGAGCCGGATCACCCTCGGGTAATGGTGCCACCTGACCATAGTGCCCTAACAGATGCCCTCTCACAATGCAGGTTATGTGCCTCAATTGGGACTCCGTGAGCAACACAAAGTCAAACCAGCGATACCCAAGGACCCTCTGAAGTGACACAGAACTTCGTCTCAGGTCACCAGATAGCGTCCTGGTCTCGCGACCGTATAGCAAAACACAAAACACCAAAGGGGTATCTCAATGAAGTGGCCGAGTGTCACTAAGGGGGACACCTGGCACTCAAAAAGTGTCCACAAGCCGAGATCAGCAAGGGGGTAACTCGAGGAAATGATTCATTGTCTATGGGCTGAAATTACCATGGAGTGGGGGGGTGAGGGGACCCCCTACTCCACTCGATTAATTGATTGAGTGAAAAACTGAAATTAACATAAGGGACCTCCATTCCCGTCAATGAAATGATTGAGGGTCTGCAAGCTGAAAACACTTAGTGGCTCTGCTCAATGAAACAATCAAAAGTGTCCATCGGCTGAAATCAGCAAAAGGGGATTCATTGAAATGACCGAGTGCTGAAGTCACTGAGAAGGACCCCCGCTCCCCTGTTTAATACTGGGAGTGACCTCAGTGAATTATTTAAAGCACAATCAACTATGACCTTCTGGGGATTGCTGGGACGTCCCTCACCCCAGGGGGTCCGAGCGGGAGCCAATCCCTAAAGCAGGAACACTACATTGTAATACACTTCCTTGCACACCTGCCAGGTGTCTCAGAGCGTTTCACCATCAGCGCCGACCGGTCAGCCACCTTAAATGGAGCGCTGGCGCTAATCGATGACATCAACGACCCCGACTTTACCTTTTTCGACTCCTGGATCAGTTTTCTGATGACTTCTTTTATCGTTGGGCAGTTCTGCCGCGGTGGATGGAAATACAAGTCTATGTTGGTCCTGTTTGCCAAATCTGGTGAAAAGATTGGCCAGCCAAGGTCCAGGTCCGGGGTTTCTACGTCAGAATCGACAGGCCAATACGTCCCGGTGGAGGAGGTGTCATCCAGATAGATGTCGAGGTCATCATTTGGGGGTAGAGGCGGTGGTCTCCTGGCATTCTCTTCTATGAACTCCAGTTCTTCCTCTGCCAGGAAGTCACAAAGCCTCTCCTTGGTGATGAACTCCAAATACCCTTGTCTGCCGCTGTCCAGCAACGCATCGATAGCCAGGCGGTACGACTCCTTGTAGTGTGGCGTCACGTAATCCTCTGGCTTGAACTCGCCTCCTTTTAGTGAGGAGAGCTGAGATAAGGACTCCATCTTCCCTGTTGTCACTGCGTCACAGGCAGGCGGTCTGGAGCTGCTAGAATGGACTCCTGGGAAGAAGAAAAACAAAAACACTTAAATGAGTATGGAAGGCGGAAAAAGAGGGGTTTACGTAGGAAATACTGCAGAGGGGTCACTATTGTCACGTCACGTCAACATGCAACAAGCCACCACTGTCCCTCTACCACTACATGAACATCAATGTGACTTAAAGCCAACAGGACATCATTAAGGCAAAGGGTAAGAATCTTGTACCTCGGGGTGAAGATGAGTATCACTGACTAAGGATGAAGAGGAGCTGAAAAGTCTGAGGACCCCCAGAATGTCACTGACGACACATCCCTTTTGTTTTTATGAAGATTCGGTGCTTTGTCTTTACGACTAGCTGGGGTTTGACTGTGATATCCCCCTCTAGTGGCCATCACTGGAGGTGCTTTGGGATTCCAAGTCCACGTTACTGTCTATCACGTCTGCTTCCTCGCATTTCAGGGGTCGAGGCCTCAGTGGTCCTGACTTGTTTGTAATCAACGTGAAGGTATAGAAGGCAGCTGGCAGGGGGTCCTTTGCTTATCCGATCTGTGGATACCAGAAAGTCTTGCTCTCCATTTTCTCGCGTGTTGGCCTCTTGTTGGTTCTTTCGATCGTGTCTTGGCTTTGCGTTCTAACCGTGATCTCCCGGCTTTTCCCCCTTTTTGTCGTTTTGTCGTTACGCAAATGGTGCCGGGTTCGTCTCAAAAAGTGTACCCGTCAGGAATTGGTTGGAGCAAAAATGGTGGTCTTCCCGGAACAGAGTCCGAAAGCCTTGAATAAGCCAATCATCTGTCGGCTCGCTTTGCATTTCTTGATTGCTATTGGAGGGTCCTGAATCTTAAAAAGTAAGTCAGCTGACATGAAGGCAATTGACGAGAGTATCATTAGCAGCAAGAATTGGTGACAAATTAGGAAAGTGGCAGGAATGAAACCCAGCAGCCACTGCAGCCCCCCAGGATCCGGGCTTGACACTCCTGATTTAAAGGGTTAAGTGAACATTAAAACAAGATGACTTCCATAAAATCAGGGGGTCATGGTGCCACTGGTTGGAAACGTTTTGTGTGTTCGTCGAAAATATACTGTAAGTCATGAGTTTTCCATGACCCTCTGCTTTTACTTAATACTTTTGTGGCACCACAGAAATTACAGTGCGGCCCAAATAT